>NC_067155.1:18418272-18563920 GCF_903995435.1 Acomys russatus
CCATTCTCACCCACTCAGCACAGCCTTCTAGAGCTCTTCCTGCACACACACCCCCACTCTGAGCTTCCCTCTCAACCACCCCAACACAGCACCATTCCTGGCCGCCTCCTCTATACTCCCCTCGCTACTGTGGCTTCCCCAAAGCACCATCAGAAAATACAGTTTTAGTATCCCACTCTCCCCCCCAGCCCCCCATCAAAAGACCCTATTGCCCCAGGCACCCATTTCCTCCTCACTGAATTAAACCCTCTTCCGTTCTCGGGCTCCGAATCACCTTTATATAGCCAGACTTCCATTTTCCCAAACTAACGTCTTCCCGGTATCCTCCATTCCAGCCCCCACGGTCTTCCACCAGCCTCACCCTTGCGGGACTGCATTTCCCTCGTGGGCCTGGAACCTCTGCCATTATTTTCGCTACCTTTCCCTTCTTCAAAGCACCCACCAACACTCTGTTGGGCGCCCCCCACCCATCAATTCTACTTACGCTTCCAATCCTCTTCCTTTTTACAACAGGGCAACCTCGATACATCTGAACCCTCTTGGTGAACATCTGTTCCTAGGTCTCTAACGTCTCCCCCTAAACACCTAGCTTTCCCAGACCCCCCCCCCAGTCCCAGCAGACAGGCCATCTTAACAGCCCTAACCACCTCCCACCCCAAGCCCAAGGAGACTCCCCGAGGCTCCCACCCCTATTCTCTCCAGACGCCACAATCCTCTTCTTAGTGGCCCCCTCTTTACCTTCCCTGACTCTTCTCGTCCTCTTAGCACGACCCCCCGCGCCCCCCCGACCCCACCACACACACACACTAAGGCTTCCCGAAATTCCAAGCTCTCCTTCACATTCCGTCCGCACCCCCGACCCACCTCCCCCCATACCGGGACTCCCAAACGCCCCGAGACTATCCAAAGCTCACCAGTTCCCTCCCCGGACCCCACTGCTTGCTTGCCTGGGCCCTACCAATGTTTCCTCCCTCTGACCCTGCAATCCCGCCTTAAAACCCAGCTCCGTTTCGACCTCCCGAATCATCATCATCACGGTTAGCCCCAGTCCCCCCCCCCGCCCCGCAGCCTTCCTGCCACAGCCTTCGACAAGGTTTCCCGTATCTCATACCTGGCCGCCACTTTTCTTTCCCTAACCCCACCCCAGCCCCCCCTCCCCACCTCCTGAATTCCCAATTGCTTCCTCGAGCTCTGTTGATCCGTCTCTGGGACTCCACACACCCGTTCCCGGCCCCGCCAATTGTTTCCCAGCGCCTCGCCGTCCCCGGCAGGACGCCATCCAAGCTCGGCCCACGGGCCACGCACCTTGCGTTGCTGCTTCTCCCAGGCCGGGTCCAAGAGCAGGTCCCGGTCCCAGTCATCTTCCTGGGCCATGTAGTCGCCCATGCTGCCGCCGCCGCCCGCGCCATTGCCGCCGCCGCTGCTCGGGCCGTACTGGTACGCCTGGTTCGCCGCGTGGTAGTCCACCATCCCGCCGCCTCTTGCTAGCTAGCCCGCCGGCCGGTCCGCTCCGCTCCCGCCTCGGCTCCCGCCCCTGTGCCGGAGCCTCCGACTTCGGGCCGCCGCTTCAGCTGCTTTGAGCCCGCCCGAGACGGCTGGCGCGTGCGCAGTCGGCTCGCCGCGCCTGCGCCTGCGCACTGCGCCGCCGCCGCCCTCCCGCGCCCGCGAGCGCGCGCACCCGCGGAGGCGAGCCCGGCGCCTGCGCAGAGCCGCACCTCCGGCCGCCCGCCTGGCGTGGGAGCCCCCGGGCGCGTCTCTCTCGTGAGCGCGCGCGTCATTCCCTCCCCCCCCCACCCCCGCCGCCCCGTTTCCCCCTCCCTCCTCTCCCCTCCCCGCGGTGTGGGCGTGGCTCAACTCATGAATGATTCATAAGGCGGGGCTCCGTTGTCCGGCGGTGGAATGTGAGTTTCCCGTTCAAGCCATTCAGACCTAATCGAGATTTATTGGCCGCCTACTGTGTGCGAGATGGTGTTTTATGCCTCGGCACTAAAGAAGCCAGGAATGGTCCCCACCCTCTCGACACTCACCTTCCACGGACCGGGAGGTGTCTCTTGTCCTCCGGCCTCTGAGACTGAAGGACAGACAACCTGTTGGAGACCCGACATAGGGAGATTCCCTGTCTCAATTTAAGTAAATAAATCGAGCTTAAAACGCGGCAAGGTGGCACATGCCTTTAATCCCAACTGGAAGTGTGGGCAGATGGATCAGGAATTGCAAGGCCAGATTTGATACACAGCAGCCTAGGTGAATTTGGGCTGCAGGAGGACCGACCCCCGTCTAAAAATAAATAAATAAAAGAAACTCTAGGATGGCCTGATCTATAAAATCTTCAGGGTAGACTTCATGGGAAAGGTAGATTTTTACTTTTCTTCCCGAGACAGGGTCTCTCTGTGTAGCCTTTGTTTCCTTGGACTCGCTTTGTAGACCAGGCTGGCCTCGAACTCACAGAGATCTGCCTGCCTCTGCCTCCCGAGTGCTGGGACTAAAGGTGTGCGACACCACCGCCTGGCTCTGGGTTTGATTTTTTAAATTTACATTTATTTATTGTGTGGGGGACAAGGCTGCGCATGCCACCTGCGGAGGTCGAAGTTGGTACTCTGCATCTGTGACCTCAGGTCCTGGGGACAAAACCCAGTTATCAGGCCTGGCTGCAAATGCTTTTGCCAGCTGAGGTGTTGGTTTTGTTTTGAGACAGGGTCTATTTTTTCTTCCTTTCTTTCTTCCTTTCTTTCTTTCTTTCTTTCTTTCTTTCTTTTTTTCTTGGTTTTTGTTTTTTTCCAGACAGAGTTTCTCTGTGTATCCTTAGCTGTCGTGCACTCACTTTGTAGAGGAAGCTGGCCTCGAACTCGAGACAGGGTCTTATATAGCCCAGGCTTGTAGCTGAACTTTGCAACTTTGTGGGTTCTACTTTTCTCAACCCTCTCACCCCCCATCAGTAGATAGGAGAGAAAGGAGGATAGAGGTAGGAGAGAGGGAGAGAGGGAGATCCCTTGAATCTATTTTTTTTTTCCTTCTTCTTCTTGTTTCTTTCTTGAGTATGACTACTAACAAACGGCAAGCACTCGTGAGGCAGAGGCAGGCAGATCTCTCTGAGTTTGAGGCCAGCCTGGTCTACAAAGCAAGTCTAGGACAGCCAGGGCTGTTAAACAGAAAAACCCTGTCTTGAAAAAAAACAAAACAAAACACACACACACAAAGAAAAGATAAGAAAAAGAAAGAAAGAAACGACAAACCGCAAACAATCACCCTGAAGGACCAACCCACCCTGCCTAACGGGGTTTAGCATTTAGCTACCCTCTGAAAAATTCCCAGAATTCCAAACATCACACAATCTCAGAAACTATCTGCAGCTGGCAAAACCACACCTCTGCTGGAGCTCCAGGCCGATCTTAGTCAGCTGCTAAGGACAGTCCGAAGTAGCTCCACACCTGGGATTAAAATGAAAGCACACTCTGGGGTTTTTGTTTGTTTGTTTGTTTTGTTTTTTTTTTTTTTTCTTCCCCAAGACAGGGTTTCTCTGTGTAGCCCTGGCTGTTTCTGGCTGTCCTGGACTCGCTTTGTAGACCAGGCTGGCCTTGAACACATAGTGATCCACCTGCCTCTGCCTCCAGAGTGTTCTCTGTCTTTTATTCTAACAGGATTTCAGTATCTGGCCCTGGCTAGCAGGGAACTCAGAACAGCCTTAGCTTTCAGCAGAGTGCTGTTGGGTCCACTGCCTGGTTGCTCACGTTGGAGTCAGACCATGACCCTCCCTGCTCAGATCAGAGCCCTGTGTGTCTCTATAGTTAGAGAAATCAAAGTCAGGTACAGGTACGCTGGGCAGGCTACGGGTCTAGGCCCACCTTCCTTAGTAGTTTAAAATTTTTTGTATTATTTAAAATGTGGTGTGTGGCCAGGCAGGCATGGTGGAGCAGGCCTCTAATCCCAGCACTCAGGAGGCAGAGGCAGGTGGATTGCTGTGAGTTCGAGGCCAGCCTGGTTTACAAAGTGAATCCAGGACAGCCAAAGCTTCACAGAAGCCCTGTCTTGATAAACCAATAAATAAATAAATAAGATGCTCTGGTGTGCTGGCTCAGCAGATTAAAGGTACTGGTGGCTAAGACTAACAACCATAATTCAATTTCTGAGACACGTAAGGTACAAGAACCACTTTCCAAAGTTGCCCTCTGACTTCCACATGTGCTCTTATACAAAACGAAACACATAACAATTTTAAATTAAAAAAAAAAAAATTGCCGGGCGTGGTGGCGCACGCCTTTAATCCCAGCACTCGGGAGGCAGAGGCAGGCGGATCGCTGTGAGTTCGAGGCCAGCCTGGTCTACAATGTAAGTCCAGGATGGCCAAGGCTACACAGAGAAACCCTGTCTCAAAAAAAAAAAAAAAAAAAAACAATAATAATAATAATAGTAGTAATTGCACAAGAAGAATGGGTTTCTGTCAAGTCCAAGAGAAACTAAGGGCAAATGGCTAACCATGGCATCAATTAGCCTACCAAAGGGCACCTGGCCTGTAGACCCAGTCAGTTCTTTCTTCTTTTCTTTTTTTTGTTTTTTTGTTTTTTCCGAGACAGGGTTTCTCTGTGTAGCCTTGGCTGTCCTGGACTCGCTTTGTAGACCAGGCTGGCCTGGAACTCACAGTGATCCCCCTGCCTCTGCCTCCCGAGTGCTGGGATTAAAGGCGTGCGCCACCACCGCCCGGCTGATTTTTTTTGGTTTTTTGAGACAGGGTTTCTCTGTGTAGCCTTGGCCATCCTGGACTCACTTTGTAGACCAGGCTGGCCTCCAACTCACAGAGATCCGCCTGCCTCTGCCTCCCAAGTGCTGGGATTAAAGGCGTGCACCACCACGCCCGGCTCTTTTCTTTTGTTTTGGTTTTCCAGACAGGGTTTCTCTGTGTAGACTCAGTAGTTAGTCCTGTGGCTCTTCTCACCCTCACCGGACCCTAAACTCCTCCAGCTGCTGGCCTTCCCTTCCACCAGCTTCCAGGTTCTCTCCAAGCCTGCCACCTCGGCCTGCTGAGTCCGTGTCCTCTGGCTCTTGGTCCTCTCTGCGTCCCCTTCTCTTGCTCTCCTCTCCCCGCCCCCCGCCCCATGGCCTGCTTCCATCTACCAGTCATGTTTAATCTACGACTTTCTCTCCCAGCTCTGGACTCCTCCAGACACCTCCAGCTGTACTCTTCCCTCATAACTGCATATACAAACTTTCCCTCTAGCTGGGCAAGATGGCGCACACTTGTACCCCCAGCACTGAGGACGCAGATCTCTGTGATGAGTTCGAGTCCAGCTGGTGTACAAAGTGAGTTCCAGGATAGCCAAGGCTATGCTGGAAAACAAACAAACAAACAAAAAACCTCCTCCTCAGCCATACCAGGACCAGTCTTGTCCACATTTCTTTTTTATTTTTATTTCTTTTGGGGGAGGGGTTGGTTTGAGACAGGGTTTCTCTGTGTAGCCTTGGCTGTCCTGGACTCACTTTGTAGACCAGGCTGGCCTTGAACTCACAAAGATCCACCTGCCTCTGCCTCCCAAGTGCTGGGATTAAAGGCGTGCGCCACCACTGCCTGGCATCTGAACCCAGGACCACCTGCCCAGGGGTAGCACCACCCACAATGGGCTGGGCCTTCCTGCATGGATCACTAGTTAAGAAAAACGCCTTACAAGCCTGCCTACAACCTGATATTAAGGAGACATTTTCTTGGAGTTTATTTATTTATTTATTTTTGTTTTTGAAGACAGGGTCTCTCTGTGTAGTCGTGGACTCACTTTGTAGACCAGGCTGGCCTCGAACTCACTGAGATCCACCTGCTTCCTGAATGCTGGAATTATAGGTCATATGCCACCACTCCTGGCTCAGGAGACATCTTCTTCTTCTTCTTCTTCTTCTCTTCCCCCCCCCCCCCATCTTCCTGTCTTTAGTTATTTATTATTTGGCAGGGGGTTTGAGACAGGGTTTCTCTGTGTAGCCTTGGCTGTCCTGGACTCGCTTTGTAGACCTGGCTGGCCTCGAACTCACAGCGTCCCGCCTGCCTCTGCCTCCCGAGTGCTGGGATTAAAGGTGTGCGCCACCACCGATGGGCTAGGAGGCATTTCCCTAGTTGAGGCTTCCTTCCTCTCAGATGACTCCTGCTTGTGTCAAGGTGACATGAAACTATCCAGTGTACCTAATGACCTGAGTTTGATTTTCAGAACCTACACAGGGGAAGGAGAAGTGATTCCTGCAAATTGTCCTCTGACCTCCATATGTCTGGCATGGGTACACATTTGCGAGTAAACACACACACACACACACACACAAATGAATGTTCTTTTTATTTTTATTTTTTTTCCCCTGGGACAGGGTTTCTCTGTGTAGCCCTGGCTGTCCTGGACTCACTTTGTAGACCAGGCTGGCCTCGAACTCACAGCGATCCTCCTACCTCTCCCCCCACCCCACCCCGAGTGCTGGGATTAGAGGTGCGCGCCACTGCTCCCGGCGTGGCGTAGGAACTAACTCAAAAGAACACACACAACCACTCCAGCCATTAAACCAAAGCTCACAAGCCACCGGTCTGTGACTGCTCAGGCAGTCCTTGGTCAGGGCTAGAGAAAGGACCAGCCGGGACTGCCCAAGGACGGGAGGTCATTTCTCCAGCTGAGCAGCCATGCCCAGTTGTTCCAGTTACATCCTACACAAGTCCCTGCGGGCGGAGGCCTGGCTGTCAACCCCGCCCAGAGATGGCTCCAAAGATGGCTGGCGGCGGGCGGTGCAGCATGCCAGGCCTCCCTCCTATAGCTCCTCACAGCTGACTTTCAGGAACAGCAGTCCTATATCTACTGTCCCCAAGGCTAGGAGGGCGCCTTCTAGTTCCTGGTGGCTGCTCAGGTTGGTCTGAAGACCTGAGCAAAGGGTGCTGGCCCCACCCTGGCTCTCCAGGGCGGGATCCTCCTAGTTATGTTGGGTCAGTGCTGACTCCAAGGGAGGGTTCCGCAGGCGAGCAGTCCTTTCCCAGGTGTGAGGACAACGGAGCAGGGCCCAGTGGAGGTGGGAGTGGCCCGGGATGAACATCTACTGGGTCACTTTTATCTCCACTCATGTCACCCCTGTCCCTGCATACACAGAAATCAACTGTTCAAACTGCTCAAGGTCACTTGGTCAGAATTCCTGTAATGCTTTGGGTGTGACAAGAACTAGGTAGCTGACTCGGCGGGCAGTCTGGTAACCTTTCCAATCCTACCGTAAAGGCCAGCCAACAACCCTGGTGAGGGATCTTCAGTCTAAAAGGCATGATGGCTCCGGCTTGCTTCCTGGTCTGTTTCCTTGGTGACTCCAGTTTTGGATCAGGCAAAGGGGCCGATAGAGGGACTTCGAGTCGAGTGTGACGTGTGTGCACACACGGGCACATGGGGGTCAGCCTCCCAAAGACTGGAATTAATAAAGCTGTGTTCCTTGTGATGCCAGGGACTGAACCCACGTCAACTACAGCTGTGGCCCCAGTTAAATCAGGGTCCCTCCCTTAACTTGGGAGCTCACCAATTGGGTCAGAGACACAGGGAGCCTCCTGTCTCAGGCTCCCAAGTGCTGGCGGGTAAAAAGCATAAGGCACCACATCTTTTTAATTCAGTTGAGTTTACGGACTGAACTTCCCCCTCCCCCCCCCCCTTTGAAAGAGAGAGTCTGACGCAGCTAAAGGTAACTTGTTACTTCTGACCTCCCTGGCTGCACCTTCCAAGTGCTGCTGCTCCCAGCCCTAAGCTCACCAGAAGCCACCCCTGCTACCTAAGGAGATGCCTTTCTCTCTCCGTGTGTGTGTGTGTGTGTGTGTGTGTGTGTTCCTCTGTGTAGCCTTGGCTATCCTGGATGTGCTTTGTAGACCAGGCTGGCCTCGAATTCTCATCCATCCACCTGCCTCTGCCTCCCGAGTGCTGGGGTGAAAGGCGTGCGCCACCCAGCTGGGCTCCGTACTCTTTGCCATATAAGGACACAGATGCTCAGAAGCAGGGTGACTTGTCATGGACACAAAGCCTGCTCTCCATTCTCCAAGAGCCCAGGGCCCCAGGGCGGCAGCTCTCCAGGTCATTCACTTCCCTCTGCCTACCTCATTTGCGGTGACTCACAGGTCAGGAAGGAGGGCAGGGAGAGGCGGCAGGGTGGGGCAAAGGAGGAAGTGACACGGGGGACACCCGAGAGGGAAGGACCCAGCTGGGGCACAAGCTGGGTTTCTGAGGACAGAGGCGGGGGACAACAGGGTGGAGTGAGCACAGCTTTATTAAATGCACACAGTTACTGGGAGGAGGCCATGATGCTGGACACACCTGTTGAGAAGGAGAGAACATTATAAATTTAGTTTCCTTTTGTTTTTTTGAGACAGGGTTCCTCTGTGTAGCCTTGGCTATTCTGGATTCATTTTTGTAGGCCAGGCTGGCCTGGAACTCACAGAGACGCACCTGCCTCTGCCTCCTGAGTGCTGGCATTAAAGGCTTGCGCCACCACCACCCGGCTATAAAATGGTAAATGTGTTGGGGTGGGGGGCAGAGCCACTCCCAAGGAGCCACACACCCTTCAGGGCCAGGTCGGTCAGCACAAAGGCATTTGGAGGTCTTGGATCTGTCACTTACTAGCTCATCGCCTTAGTTCCCCATCTGCATACAGGGTCTACCGTACAGGATCACAGGGCCAAGCCAAGCGCTGGAACACACGTCTAGTACCAAGCACTGTGCGCAGTTCGCCCTGTCCTAGCTCCCTGCAGTGCAGACCGAGCTGCCAATGGACGCTGAGACCCAAACATGGTGAACGCGGCCTGTACAGGTCAGGGTGCCCAGTGGAAGTGACACCGCTCACTGATGCTCACCCTGGCTGGGTCACTCACTAGAGCCACAGTTGGGAGAATGAGGAGACCCAGGAGGAAGCCTGGCCCTGTCCTTCCTCCCTTTGTGACATTTGCTCAGACGGACAGAAGGGTGGTGCAGGCACCTAGCTAAATGTACTTAGTTACTACTTAAAGGCAGTAGCTTACATGGTAACCCAGGCTGGCCCTGAACCTCCCGCCTCCTGAGACTAAAGTCACTTGCCACCGCACCTGCCTTTTGCTCTTTTTGGGTAAGTCTGTTTACTCAAGGTATGACGTTGGCTGCTGTCACCCACACTGACTGAGCTCTGTGCCCTTGGCTGAGCGCCCTACACGATAGGAGACAGGCGCCACGACATTTCTGTCAGCTCCCGGATGACTCATGAGGAACGGGAGGCTTGCCTTTTGAGGTGACAAAGGAGGCACAGAGCAGCAAGGCTACCTGGCCCAGGAGGCTGGGAAGCAGGAGCAGCGCCTCGGGCCTAAGGCAGCCCTGGGCCCAGCAGGCACAGGACACTGAGTCCCAGAAAGACCTAGAAAGGGTGGGGTGGGACCCCAGCACTGGGGAAGGAGAGGAGACAGATCTCTGCGTTCAAGGCCAGCCTGGCCTATAGGATTGCCAGAGCTACACAGGGAAACCCTCTTAAAACCCAACCCAAACCAAAGACAGCGAGCAAGCCAGGGGAGGCCTCAGAGCAGGGCAGGCCGCCCGGCAGCCAACGGTGCGGTGCACACAATCTCAGCCCCCTCACGCGGCTCTGCCGAGGGCGCCATGTCCCGCGGCCCCAGGCCACTCACTGTCAAAGTCGATCTTCTCCACGATGTTCTTGGGCTTAATGCTCTCCTCCTGGCTGCAGATGAAGATCTGCCCGGACTCGTCGGCGCTCCAGCCGTACTTGCTCATCCACGCCTTCAGCTGGCTGTCTGCAGGCCACATGGCAGGGCAATCAGGGCTCCAGGGCAAAGCCGGCCCTCTGGGGCGCGTTCCCCACGTGGCCACCAGAGGGCGCCATTGGCCTCTATCCTATTCACATAGGGTTTCTGAAGGGGAATTTCATGTAGCCCAGTACCATGTAGGTGGGCACTGGGGATTATAGAGTGGGTTTTTTTTTTTTTTTTTTTAAGATTTATTTATGTATACATTATAGATGGTTGTGAGCCACCATGCGGTTACTGGGAATTGAACTCAGGACCTCTGGAAGCGCAGTCAGTGCTCTTAACCTCTGAGCCATCTCTCCAGCCCCCTTTCTATTTCTTTTAAACAACCTTCCTGTGTGTGTGTGCAAGTGTGAATGTACACAGGTCTCTCAGGGCCAGAGAGTGTGCTGAACTCCTTGGAGCTTGTGAACTGCCCACCATGGGTGCTAGGGTAGCTCCCACCCACTAGACCCTCTTACCAGCTGCCCTGTTTCTTTTTCTTTCTTTTCAACATTTTTATTTTTAATTTTAATCTATGTGCATTAGTGTGAAAGTGTCAGATCTTGGATTACAGACAGTTGTGAGCTACCATGTGGGTGCTGGGAATTGAACCCAGGTCTTTTGGAAGAGCAGGCAGAGCTCTTAACCACTGAGCCATCTCTCCAGCCCCGCCCTGTTTCTTTTTGCAAGCTCAAATATGTCAACATTTTCTATTTGGAGGGACTTTATTTTTTTTAAGGATTTATTTATTACTATGTATACATTGCTCTGCCCTATACACCTGCAGGCCAGGAGAGGGCATCAGATTATTACAGCCTGGGAATTGAACTCAGGCCCTTTGGAAGAACAGACAGTGCTCTTAACCACTGAGCGATCTGTCCAGCCCCTGTTTGGAGGGACCCTTTAAGGACATCATTGTGACCAAGGCCAACCCCCTTAGAGCCTTCAGGATCACTACAGATCACCACAGTCCTCCCAAGCGCCCCACAGGACGGGAAGGAAGCCTGCCTTCTCACCCAGTCATGCTGCTCTGGGTCCTCAGCACACAATAGGCAGGGAAGCAGTACCTGCTTTCCTTTCGGGGTGCCCACCTCAAGGCACGGGGGCCCTAACAAATGCTGTCCCTCTAAAGCAGCCTCTGCCCTGTGCAGTATCAGCTACTTCAAGATGCAAACACCCACCACTTCCACTGTGCTCCATCTATGAAAAAGGCCTGAGCTCTTAAGCTGGACGGTGGCACACGCCTTTAATCCCAGCACTCGGGAGGCAGAGACAGGCGGATCGCTGCGAGTTCTGGGCCAGCCTGGTCTACAGAATGAGCTTCCAGGATAGCCAGAGCTATACAGAAAAACCCTGTCTCATAACAAAAAGATAAAAGGGCCGAGCTCTTGTGTTCACTACGAGGATCAGCATCAGGACCACTGTCTGACCCAGTCACTCAACTCAGGAACTGGTTGGTGCAGTCCTAGGTGATAGCCCAGGCTGGCCTGGAACACCAGACAATCCTCCTGCATCGTATTGTTGGGGTTACAGGTAGACACCACCACACCTGGTGAGGGCAGCAACGTCTTTGGGGAAGCATCTCGCTACGTAGCCCTGGCTGGCCTTGGACTCACAGGACACGCAGAGGGCAGCACGCTATCCCAAACCTTTACCCAGTCTCTGGACCAGAGAATGGCCTGGAAGCATCATGCCGGGCTTCTCTGAGCTGCGGCCCTGGGCCCCACCCCCCGTGCCTCTCAGACAGATGTACTCGGCACCAGGCCTCACCCACCGGTCAGATCTCCAAGCACCTCCGCCAGCAGCCAGCGGTCGATACGCTGGTACGTGATGCCCACCACGTGGCAGATAACTGCAGAAGCCAAAACGAAGACTGTCAGGGGCGGCGGGCACAGGCGCCAGGCTGTGTGACAACTCTGAATGCTTGTGAGAAGACTACAAGGAACCCGGAAGAGGCTTGTGGCCTGTTCCGGTTCCTTCTAAACTCGGGTTTGGTCTTGGAATGTGCTTTCCTGCCCCTCCCAGGTACGTAAATAGGAAAGGGCTTGCTTCAGATTACACACAGCGGCTTCCTTTCTTTATTCAAAAAGCGTTTCCAAGCACACTTTATCCTTGTGACTGGATATGGCTTGAACTGTGTGAACTTTGCTCATAGATCCTGCTTAACTTTCAAAATGTAAATTGCCTGATGCTCTAAATAAAATTGGCTATTGCATGAGACTTAAGCCTGCCTCATTTTTAGGCTCCCTTCTCCCGGGTCCCACCATCTCTAGAATGGTGACAAGAGGCCATCTCTCAGGACCCTCTGCCACTGCCGCCCTCCCTGGCCCCTCAGGAACCCAGGCTCAGGAGGACTGAGAAGGACTCACATTTTCGGACAGAGTCTTCAAAGCCAGTTATGCCTTCCAGCAGGTCCATGTTCTCATCCAGGGCTTGCTGCACAAGGGACAATGACACGGAATTAACACTAGCAGGGTTACCGCCAGTGCTCTCAGCAAGCGCACAGACGCTCTGGAGGCCGAGGCAGGAGGATCTCGGGCTCCAGGTCAGCCTGGCGAACAGCACAGCCACCTCAAAACCAAACACGCAAGCAAACCTACTGCTGGCTGTGGCAGCGACGCTGCAAGTACCGAGACAGAAGCAGGGTCAGGAGCTCAAGGCTAGCCTCAGCTACATAGCAGGAGCGACCAACCTGGGTGCAGGCTCTCACAGAACCCTGTGAGGTGGGCCCTGGCCTGGGGCTCTGACGTCTCAGGCCGGGGCCTCCCGCCCAGCACAGCCTTGCCCTGGGTGGCTGCCCATGTCAAGGCTGGGTAGGCAGCGTGCTCAGACAGATGAGAGAGGGTTTGTTTTGAACTGAAGACACCGGGCAATGGGACGGGGTCAGCCTGCGCCACGTGTTCGCTCAGTCCTGGCTCTATGTGAGAGAGTAAGTGAGGGCAGGGCCCATTACCCAGCAGACACCGCTGCTTTTGCTTGCTTGAGACAGGTGCTCATACGGCGCAGGCTGGCCTCTCTGTGCTGTTCTGATGCTCCTCCCCACGCTCTGCCATTACAGGCCTGTGCTGACATGCCTTGCTCTATGAAGTGCTGGGTGGGGATGGTGGCCAGGGGCTCCCACGTGCTAGACAAGCACTCCAGCCAGCATGGAGCCAGAGGACATTACCCAGAAGGCTTGGAAGTGGCAGGTCTCCAGCAGGTCACCGAGGTACAGGATCTGTCGGATGGGCCGCTCTTCTTGCTGCCGTCAGGAGGCGTTAAAGAAACAGCAGAGGAACCAGTGGGTCTAGCCCCACCCTCTTCACCCCTCCGCCGCTGCTCATCCTCTCCCCGCAAGAACTGGTTATCAGCATGGGGACAAGGCTCGGTAGTACGGCCCTTGCCTTCTCGCCTCACATCGATGAGGGCTTGGGCAACACTTTGACATCACTTGGGAGGCAGAGCATCTCTGAGTTCAGGCGCAGCCTGGGCTAACATGGCAAGTCCCAGGCCGGCCAGGGTCATACAGCAAGAGTCTGCCTCAAAATAAACACAGCAATAGGAATAAATGAAAAATTCTGAGGCAGCACGATGGTCCAGCACGGGCAAACACTTGGGGCAGACACCGTGACTGCAACCCTGGAACCCAAAGGGGGTGTGGAGAACTGCCACAAGTTGAATTTGACATTGATATACACTCCTGAGACACAGCAGTACCTCACAGCACCCGAGGCTGGCCAGCATCCAGCTGATGCCAGGACAGGCAGCAGCCCCGCCCACCCACCCCCGCCCCATCCCAGGCGTGCACAGACACCCCACCAGGGCCTGCTTCCCAGCCCTCCTCCACGCCGCGCCGCTGGAAGGATACGTGTGCCTGGTCAATCATGCACTTGCACAGAGTGAAGTCGGTGTGGGGCAGGTTGGTGAGGGCCTTCAGTAGGATCTGCGCGGTGACTGTGGTCTGAAAGAAGGCTGGGTTGAACTGGTACCTGAGGAGGACAGTCGGAGACACAGCAATGGTACATTTTTGTTTTTCAAGACAGGGATTCTCTGTGTAGCCTTGGCTGTCCTGGACTCACTTTGTAGACCAGGCTGGCCTCAAACTCACAGCGATCCTCCTGCCTCTGCCTCCCGAGTGCTGGAATTAAGGGCATGTGCCATCACGCCTGGCTTATTTTACTTTTTTAGACTTATTTATTTATTATGTATACAGTGCTCTGCTGCATGCCAGAAGAGGGCACTAGTTCACATTACAGATGGTGGTGAGGAGCCATGTGGTTGCTGGGAATTGAACTCAGGACCTCTGGAAGAGTAGGCAGTGCTCTTAATGGCTGAGCCGTCTCTCCAGTTCCCTTATTTACCTTTACTTTATGTGTATTGGTGTTTTGCCTGCATGTATGTCTACGGCAAAGTGTCAGATCCTGAAGTAACAGACAGTTGTGAGCTGCCATGTGGGTGCTGGGGTTTGAACCGGGTCCTCTGGACGAGCGGTCAGTGCCCTTAACTGCTGAGCCATTCTCCAGGGCCCCAACTGCATTGTTTATGTAACTAACTTCCTTCCCTGCTCTGGACCAGGGGGGCAGGTAATGTTCACAGCCACACAACAGGGTGGACCCAGCCACGTAACTCTCAAAGGAACACAAACAGAAGCGGCATTTTGGAGTGGGAGTCAAGGCTCTTTAGCCGGGCTGTGACGTCTCCATTTTAAAGACATGAAAGCTAAGGCTACATAAACTGGTACATACTAACAGCAGAGGCAGAGGCAGGTGAACCTCTGTGAGTTCAAGGCCAGCCTGGTCTACATAACAAGTTCTGGGGGGCTGGAGAGATGGCTCAGCAGTTAAGAGTCTGCTCTTCCAGAGGACCAGGGTTCAATTTCCAGAGCCCACATGGTGGCTCACAACCATCTATAACGAGATCTGGTGCCCTCTTCTGGCCTGCAGGGGAACATGCAGGCAGAGCACTGTATGCATAATAAATAAGTCTTTAAGAAAAAAAAGTTGGGGCTGGAGAGTTGGCTCAGTGGTTAAGAGCACCGCCTGCTCTTCTAGAGGACCCGGGTTCGATTCCTAGCACCCACATGGCAGCTCACAACTGTCTGTAACTCCAAGATTTGACACCCCTACACCAATGCACATAAATTAAAAATTTAAAAAAAAAAAAAAAACCAAGAAAAAAAAGTTGTAGAACCAACAACTGATAGTGAGAGACCCCCCAATTCAAACCAAAACAGCAAAACTAAGTTCTACAGCTGGTAGTGTGTCGAGAAAGTATAGGAGGACGGCTAGGTGTGCTAGCCCACGCCTATGATCACAGCAGTGCAAGCCTGAGGCAGGAGAACCCCAGGAGTGTAAGGCCAGCCTCAGCGATACAGTAAAATACAGGGCAGGTCTAGGGGGAAGCTAAGCCTGGTGGCATCCGCTCACAGTCCCAGGGAAGAAGAAGAGTTCAAAGTCATCTTGATAGCAGGTTCAAAGCCAGTGAGAGCGACAGGACCCTTCCTTAAAAAAACCAAAACCAAAAACAGAAAAGGGATGGGAGAGATGGCTCCGCCAGTCAAAACTCTTGCTGTGTAAATCCCTCAGTGACTCAAGTTCAATCTCAGGACTTATAAACAGTGAGATAGAAAATAGAATCTTCCTACACAGAGAAACCCAGTCTTGGGGGAGGGGGGAGAAAGAAAGAAAAAAATCTTCTAGAAGTATGTAGGCCAGTTAGCCTTCAGAGGCCGGAACTGAAAGAGGTGGAGGGCACGCTCCTTCTTTTGGGGGCGGGGGGATTTTTTTTTTTTTGGTTTTTTTCGAGGCAGGGTTTCTCTATGTAGCCTTGGCCATCCTGGACTCGTGGGGGGGGGGGGGGGGATTTCGAGACAGTGTTTCTCTGTGTAGCCCTGGCTGTCCTGCACTCGCTTTGTAGACCAGGCTGGCCTCGAACTCACAGCGATCCGCCTGCCTTTGCCTCCCAAATGCTGGGCAAGGGCACGCCTTTAACTCCAGTGCTCATGAAGCAAAGAGAAGCAGGTGGATCTCTGTGAGCTGGAGACCAGTTTTCCTTACAAAACAAGTCCAGGACAGCCAGGGATATGTAGAGACCCTGTGTCAAAGAGCAAAACAAAACAGGTAGAAAGCAAAAATTGACCTCTCCAAGCTGTCCTTGGACCTCCATGCTTACCCTCACTCATAAAGCAAGAACGAATTAAAAGGAATAAAGCAGTTGCGTGCCCAGCACTTGGGAGGCAGAGGCAGGGAGGGGATCGCTGTGAGTTCTAGGCCAGCCTGGTCTACAAAGTGAGTCCAGGACAGCCAAGGGTACACAGAGAAACCCTGTCTTGAAACAACAACAAAAACACTACCACCAACAAAAAGGAATAAAGCAAATATTTATGCCAGGTAGGCATGGCAGCCTGGCTGGGATTCCAGTCTCTGAAAGTAGAAACAAGGGAACCCCAAGAACAAGCTGGTTACGGGCTGGAGAGATGGCTCAGTGGTTAAGAGCACTACCTGTTCTTCCAAAGGACCCGGGTTCAACTCCCAGCAACCACATGGCTGCTCACAACTGCCTGTAACTCCAAGACCTGACACCCTCACACCAACATACATAAATTAAAATTAAATAAAAAAAAAACACACACACACACACACACACACAAACAAGCTGGTTAGCATAGACTAGCTGTGTTGGTGACTTCTGGGATTCATGAGGCACCCCCCCCCCAACTCAAGGAATAAAAAGCCTCCACACGCACAGGCACACACTTACTCCTCCTACACACATGAAAATAAAGAACAAAGGAAGGCCGCATTAGCCAGCCCCAAGAGGAAGATGCCTGGTGCAGAAGGCCCTGTGCTGCACGGTTTCAGCGGAGCTGAAAGCAAGCACGGCTGAGCTAAGCTGATCTGGAGGCAAGCAGGTGTGCAAGCAGCTGATGTGGACCCAAGGACCCAAAGGCAAGCCATGAGGGCTCAACGGTGCTTGTTACCTAAGCTGGGGGTTTGATGGGGCCGGGCATGTGAGCGAGAAAAAGATTTGTTCACGGCAATGCGTCAAGCAACAGAACTGCTTAGTATGTTTTGAAGTCAAAGGCAAAACACAACAAAAAACCCTGCCCTGACCTTCTCGGCTTCCTAGCCTGCGCACCACGGAGAAGCCACATCCTGCAGCGTCTCCGCACCCCGCTGGCTAGCTGCTGGGCGAGGGCAGGGAGGGGGGCGGGCACTCACAGTTTCAGGACGGCTAGGTTGGCCTCCAGGTCATAGGCGTTTTCCTTGGCCTGTGTCTCCACATACCGCTCCAGGGTAGCCAAGTTCTCTGGGTTATACCTGGAAGGGAACCAAGACGAAGTAAACTGGCAGGCGTGGAGGTGCGTGCCGAGGCAGGAGGATTGCAGGGTTGAGACTGGGCTATACAGTGAAAACCTGTCTCAAAGGAAAGAGGGAGACAGCAACACAGACAGACAGATTGGGTAAACAGAGCGATGCCAAGAACAAAGGCCAGTCCCATTATGGGCCCAACAAGACACCGTAATGTTAACCTGAAATCACTCTCTTCCGACAGCTTTAAATCTGGCCCAAGGGGGTATTCCTCCTCTTAATATCTCTTTTAATAAGTCGACATCCACTCGATCTTGGGAATAAATAAAGCTAGTCCTCCTCCCCCTCCCCACTGGACCTACCTTTTTGTTTTGTTTTGTTTTTCCAAGACAGGGTTTCTCTGTGTAGCCTTGGCCATCCTGGACTCACTTTGTAGACCAGGCTGGCCTCGAACTCACAGCGATCCGCCTGCCTCCTGGACCTACCTTTAGATAGCTGACCAACTGTACAATCTCCAGAAACCGCGCTCAAAACTCAAACCTACCGAAAGCCCCGGGTCATGCGTCTAGGATGCCTCCAACCTCTGCCAGTCTCTGCTGCCCGTTTTTTGTGCCTTTTTCCTGTACATCCACCACCATCTCCTGGATCCAGCTCTGACCCAGTCCCATCCTCCACCTGCCTAGACCAGTAAGTGGCTTGCCCTGGCCTGACTGCCCCCAACACCACCCCCACCGCCCCTTGCCCTGGCCTGACTGCCCCCCACCACCACCCCCGCCGCCCCTTGCCCTGGCCTGACTGCCCCCAACACCACCCCCACCGCCCCTTGCCCTGGCCTGACTGCCCCCCACCACCACCCCCGCCCCTCCTTGCCCTGGCCTGACTGCCCCCAACACCACCCCCACCACCCCTTGCCCTGGCCTGACTGCCCCCACCACCACCCCCACCACCCCTTGCCCTGGCCTGACTGCCCCCCACCACCACCCCCGCCACCCCTTGCCCTGGCCCTGACTGCCCCACCACCACCCCACCCCCCAACCCCCTTGCCCTGGCCTGACTGCCCCCACCACCACCCCCGCCCCTCCTTGCCCTGGCCTGACTGCCCCCACCACCACCCCCGCCGCCCCTTGCCCTGGCCTGACTGCCCCCCACCACCACCCCCGCCCCTCCTTGCCCTGGCCTGACTGCCCCCAACACCACCCCCACCCCTCCTTGCCCTGGCCTGACTGCCCCCAACACCACCCCCGCCACCCCTTGCCCTGGCCTGACTGCCCCCCACCACCAACCCCGCCCCTCCTTGCCCTGGCCTGACTGACCCCAACACCACCCCCACCCCTCCTTGCCCTGGCCTGACTGCCCCCACCACCACCCCCCACCACCCCTTGCCCTGGCCTGACTGCCCCCCACCCCCACCACCCCTTTGCCCTGGCCTGACTGCCCCCAACACCACCCCCGCCCCTCCTTGCCCTGGCCTGACTGCCCCCACCACCACCCCCCACCACCCCTTGCCCTGGCCTGACTGCCCCCCACCCCCACCACCCCTTGCCCTGGCCTGACTGCCCCCAACACCACCCCCGCCGCTCCTTGCCCTGGCCTGACTGCCCCCCACCACCACCACCCCTTGCCCTGGCCTGACTGCCCCCACCACCACCCCCGCCGCTCCTTGCCCTGGCCTGACTGCCCCCCACCACCACCACCCCTTGCCCTGGCCTGACTGCCCCCCACCACCACCCCCACCACCCCTTGCCCTGGCCTGACTGCCGCCCCCCACCCCTTGCTGTCACTATCTGTTGACAGCGGCTGTCGCACGGGGGGCATGGGTGCAGGGCAGCAGGGCTGGCGGCTGTCTCCATCACCCCCGGTTCCCACCAGCCGAGGTAGACACCAGCGAACATTACTACGTTGGATGTTTGACCTGACCAGAAGAGCGGAGAAGGATGACACTAAGGAGACACTGAGAGTCAGAGGCGGCGGGAAAGGGAAGGTTGAGGGAGCAACGGAGAGAAACTCGGAGAAACTCCACCCCTGGGTGAGCGTCGAGCCCTGGCCAGCCCTGCCTGGCTTCCCCGTCTTCCCCACCCCGCCTGGCCTGAGCGCGCCCTCCAGCTGAGCTCAGACCTGTCGATACCCTTCAGCAACTTGCCCACGTTCGCTCTCATCTGCTCAAACATCGCCATGATCACTGTCGTCTTCCGCAGCCCCGGCGGGAGTCGAACACCAGGCTCCGTGTGCACTTCCCCAGGGCCGGAAGGAAAGAAAAGGACGCGAAGGAAGTGGAAACTACGTCACGCCCTCGCGCCAGGAAAGCAATAGGAAACCCGCTTCCGGCATCCGCCCGGTTTTCCGGCTGCCGCGTGATCTCTTTCCCCAGCAGTCGCAATTAGAACACGCACATTGGTTTCGTTCAAGAGGATTCCCTCCTCTTGGATCCCGTTCTGAACCAATACTTGGCTTGCCCTGGCCTGGGCCCTATCTCCCGGTTCCCATTCCGTTTATTTGGGACCGACGGCGTGAGAAAAGGTCTCGTTTGCCTTACTACGCAGGCGCAGGGAGGCGGGGCCAAGTTGTCCCGGGCCGCGCAAAACCTTGTGCTTAAGCTCCGGACGCGCGTGCGCTGGAAGTCTAGGCAAAGGCGTCAGGGTTGTGCGGGCGCATGCGTAGCCTTAAACGCGTGTTGGCGCGGGAAGGCGTGTGTGTGTGTGTGTGTGTGGTGTGTGTGTGTGTGTGTGTGTGTGTGTGGTGTGTGTGTGTGTGTGTGTGTGTGTGTGTGTGTGTGTGTGTGTGTGTGTGTGTGCGCGCGCGCGCGCCTTCTCTTTGCGTCCAGCCGGGTGCGATGTGCTCTCCGAATCCCTTCTTGGCCTGGGCTTGGGTGCTTGAGACAGAATCCAGTATTCTCACTTCCTCACTATTAAGTCCCAGACCGTGGTCCCAGCCCCTGGGATGCCACACTGCTCTGCTAGGAGGCCAGGAAGGCGAATGGGTCCCTGCATCCGGCGGGGCCGCCGTGTGGCACCCCGGAGTCTCCATCAGGCTCCTGGTAGGGGCTCCTCACAAGTGTCCTACGCCTGCTACAGACTGCACACACTCGAGGCGCGATGCACCTGCATGTGCCAATGTGGGCAGGTGCCCTGAGCATAGCTGTCACTTAAAAGTGACGCGTACAAACAGGCCTGTGTGCTACTTGGCCAGCGCCGTGCACACGCGCAACGCTCTGGCTTGACTCCAAAGCTTCAAGTACCTTGTCACTCCTCCCAGAATAGGAGAGTGTTGCGGAGAGGGTGCTAGGTTAGCCCTGGGTTGCAATTAAGGTCTTTTGCATACTATTTTACATAGTGCCCTTCAGGGGGGGTGGAAGGGAGTCCCGTGGGTCTCTAAGCAATCAGGCTCCCAGGAACCCAAGGGACCTGGGGGGTGGAGCCCTCTGTACAGCCCTGCAGCTGGGGCAGGAAGCGAGAGTGAGGAGGGGGAAGGCCACAGCCCGCAGAGTCAAGGCGGGCCCAAGACTTGTGGAGACACAAGGTAATAACCAAAGCTCCAGCCCTGAGGCCCCTGCTGGCCCCCCACCCCCTCAACCCTGGGCGCTGGCCCAGCCCCGGCCTCCAGGGATGGCCCTTGTGGACCCCGACATCTTTACTAAGGACCCCCGGGAACACTATGATCTCCTGCAGCGACTGGGTGGCGGAACCTATGGAGAAGTCTTCAAGGTGAGAAAGCCCTTCTGCTCCTTCAAGCCCCGTCAAACCCCGAGAGAGAGCTGGGGCGAAGGCCTACGAACGGGCGTGCAAGAGGATGCTAGGCCTTGGCCTCTCGGCTGGGAGATGCTGAGGGTAGTAAACTATGGAGCTTGCCTGATGGCCAACTTCCCCCTTTACAAGGCTCGCGACAAGGTGTCTAAGGACCTGGTGGCTTTGAAGATGGTGAAGATGGAGCCTGGTGAGAAAGGCCTCAGAAACTCTTCTCCCCCCACCTTCCCTTCCCCCTCCCTCCCGGCCCTACCCTAAATACTTGCAAGGAACTTGGGGGATCACTCCTTTAAGGCCCCCTCCCCCCGCCAGTGGCCACCTTTTCTCTCCTGCCCCTCCTGACAGATGATGACGTCTCCACCCTACAGAAGGAGATCCTCATGCTGAAAACTTGCCGGCATGCCAACATCGTGGCTTACCATGGCAGTTACCTCTGGTGATGCCCATCCCCCAACCCCAGCCCCTTATTTCTGACTAGGCACCCCTAGCCAGGTCCTCAGTCCTAAACTACCATTCGTGACCCAGATACCCTAACTTGACTGACCTCCAACCCCAGGACCCTCACCTTTAACTGGGGCATCCTGGCCTTATTCATAATCTGAAACTCCACTTTTCTTACTGAGTACTCCCTAATTTAAGGGCTAATCTAGAACCTTCTTTGTTCTTGGTCTGCTCCCTGCATCCCTCATTTTCTTTTTCTTTTTATTATTATTATTATTTTATTATTGTTATTATTATTATTATTTTGAGACAGGGTTTCTCTGTGTAGCCTTGGCTGTCCTGGACTCACTTTGTAGACCAGGCTGGCCTCGAACTCACAGCGATCCACCTGCCTCTGCCTCCGGAGGGCTGAGTTTAAAGGCGTGCGGCACCACTGCCCGGCTGCATCCCTCATTTTCACTCTGCTTCTTTAACATGAACTCCCAAATTCTTTGGCTCCAAAGAATTTGCCCCCTCCCCCAAAATGACATCTGCTCCTCAAACCCTGGGCTCTCTGTTCTGTCTGCTTCTCCGTGAGCTCTCAGCTCCGTTCCCTCAGTTAGCCTGGGATGGCAGAGGGGCGCCCTGGGCTTGGAACCCGAAGACCTAAGTTGTAGTCGAATTGCTCCAGAGTGCGCATACTTCCTGGCACATCCCGTCCTCTGTCATGAGAAGAGGACACTTCTCTGGTGGGCTGGAGGGGGGGGGAGGGTGGCGTGTGTGTGTGTGTGTGTGTGTGTGAGAAAGAGAGAGAGAGAGAGAGAGAGAGAGAGAGAGAGAGAGAGAGAGAGCGCCTCGAGGCAGGGAAGGCGTCACTATGGTTGCCATCTTTGCTCTTTTGGGCCGGGGCCCGTAGGCTGCAGAAGCTCTGGATCTGCATGGAGTTCTGTGGAGCTGGTTCCCTCCAGGACATCTACCAAGGTTAGAGGAAAGACAAGGGCACCCAGGCCCCCTTCACCACCTGCCCTCCTGTCTCTCTGTGCTTGTGTCCTGGGAACTGCTTTCCTGCTCCACACTTTACACCTGAGCCCCTCCCTGGGGCCCCGCCTCCTTCCACTCCCCCCGACTGCCCCCCCCCCTTGAGTGAGAGTGATGCTGGAGACCCTGTGATGACCCTGGCCTCCAGCACCTTCTGGTCCTGCCTATCTCTCCCCAGGCAACAAATCCCCTCTACTTACATGTCTCTTTGTCTGGGTGTCTATATTTCCTTGTCAAAATGTATTCCTGGGTTGGGTTGACATTTCTGCATTTTCTTTGTCTTTCTTTTCTTTTTCTTTTTAATTTATTTTTTGAGACAAGGTCTGTCTGTGTAGCCCTGGCTGTCCTGGACTCTCTTTGTAGACCAGGCTGGCCTGGAACTCACAGTGATCCACCTGCCTCTGCCTCCTGAGTGCTGGGGTTAAAGGTGTGCGCCACCACCATCCAGCTGATAATCTAAGTTTAAATTAATGTATCTATTCTTTGAGAATTATAGGTATACAATTTTTTTTAATCACATTCCCTCATCTTCTCTTAGATGTTGCCCTAACCCTCTTTTGACTTACTCTTTTGAGACAGAATCTCAATGGAGTTGCCCAGGCTGGCCTTGAACTTGAGATCTCACTACCCCGGCCTTTTGTGTAGCTGCCACCTCAGCCCTCTCTGAAGTTCTGACATTCACCTCTGTCTTTCTGTCTAACTGCCTCCGTAGCCCAAGGCCTCAAATGTCTGAAAAGATTGAGCTCTAGAGCTCAGTGGTAGAAGGCTTGCCTGGCAGGATGGATTGAGGTTCTGGTTCTATCCGGCCAACACAAAACCTTCCTCAGAATGGGAAACTGAGGCCCGCGGATAGAAGTGACTCCTCCAGCCATTGTGCAAAACCTGCTGTCGGCCCAGCACCCTCTGTCTCATCTTTTTCTTGTCCCTTCACTAACCCTGCCTGTCTCTCTCTCCCAGACTATGGCTGTCTGCCTGCATTTGGTCTCTGTTGTCTGTTTCTCTGCCCTACCGCTGGGTCCGCCTCTCTATCTCTGCCCTTGCTCTTGTTGCCTGCCCTGGCAGCACCCCAGCCAGAGACTCCAGGACTCCCAGTGTCCTCAGGGGAAGCTGCTGCTCGCTTCACATTGTCCCCTGCCTCAGGCCCTCACTCTTTTCCCTCCTGCAGAATGCGACCCATCATGTCCTCGCTCCTGCTTTGTGGAGTAGCCATGCTGACCAGCACCTGTGATGTGTTACAACACTTCCCACACATGTTTCCTGCTAGGAATGAAACCAGAGACTCTCACATGCTAGGCAGGGGCTCTACCACTGAGCCACACCCCAGCCCCTCACTGGGGGATTCTAGGCAGGAGCTCTACCACTGAGCCACACCCCAGCCCCTCACTGGGGGATTCTAGGCAGGGGCTCTACCACTGAGCCACACCCCAGCCCCTCACTAGGGAGTCTAGGCAGGGGCTCTACCACTGAGCCACACCCACAGCCCCTCACTGGGGGATTCTAGGCAGGGGCTCTACCACTGAGCCACACCCACAGCCCCTCACTGGGGGATTCCAGGCAGGGGCTCTACCACTGAGCCACACCCCCAGCCCCTCACTGGGGGATTCTAGGCAGGGGCTCTACCACTGAGCCACACCCCAGCCCCTCACTGGGGGATTCTAGGCAGGGGCTCTACCACTGAGCCACACCCCCAGCCCCTCACTGGCGGATTCTAGGCAGGGGCTCTACCACTGAGCCACGCCCCAGCCCCTCACTGGGGGATTCTAGGCAGGGGCTCTACCACTGAGCCACACCCCAGCCCCTCACTGGGGGATTCTAGGCAGGGCTCTACCACTGAGCCACGCCCCCAGCCTTTTGGGATGACTATCTGGTTTATAGCTGTGTCTCCAGGACCCGGCACACAGTAGGACTGGTGTGACTTTGCTGAGTGACGGCCTCTCTCCACCTGTAGCTGCATATTCATCTATCTCTCTCTCCCCTGCCATGCACACACACTCTTGGTTGTTTTGGGAACAGGCCTATCTCTGTAGCCCTGACACTGGCCTGGATATTGGTATATGACCCAGGCTAGCCCTCAAACTCAGGGTAACCCTCCTGCCTCAGCCTTCCAAGTGATAGGATGACAGGCAAGAGCGACCATGCTTGGCTCATCACCTTTCAGGCAGCCACCACCCTCTCTCTCCCCTTTCTACTTGTCCCATCCAGGGTCCCCTCCTCTTTGGTCATTCTCTCCGATGCCAGGGGTGGAGGGAGGCTGGGGACCCCAGCGAGCCAGGATTCCTGACTCCTCTCCCAACACCTGGCCCGGCTGGGATGACTTTTGCAGTGACTGGCTCTCTGTCTGAGCTCCAGATCAGCTATGTATGCCGGGAAGTGCTCCAGGTAAGAAGGCGCCAGGGCCCGCTCCCCCCCCCCACCCCACCCCCCGCAAAGTGAGCAGGATGCTGTTAGTGGACGCCAACCCCGCGTTCACGTTTCTCCCCAGGGACTGGCCTACCTGCACTCACAGAAGAAGATACACCGAGACATCAAGGTGGACTAGGGACAAGGGTGCCACTGGGGGAGGCGGGGCTCGAACCCATGAGAGTTTGGGCTTTACGTGGGGTCAGGGGATGCGAAAGGTGGAACGCTGGGGGTGGGGCGGGGCGGGGCGGGGCTAGAACCCATGAGAGTTTGGGCTTTCCGCTGGGGTCACAGGGTGGGAGCCTTGGAGCGGAGCTGGGGGAGGGGATTCTCTGCTGACAGTTTCTCATCCCTCCTGTGGTCCCCAGGGGGCCAACATCCTCATCAATGACTTCGGGGAGGTTAGGCTGGGTGAGTGTGGCTCATGGGGGTTGGGGGGGGTGGGGGATGTGGGGGGGCACCCAGGGAGCCCTGGGAGGTTGAGGAAGGGATGACGTAGACACACCCTGTTTCTGTCTCTGCCTCCAGCCGACTTTGGGATCTCAGCCCAGATCGGGGCGACACTGGCCAGGCGCCTCTCTTTCATTGGGACACCGTACTGGTGAGGGGTGCTGGCTGGGCGGCTGGGTGGGAATAGTGGCATCTCGGTCCCCCGCGGAGGTCTTGGCTCCGCCTCCTAGTAAAGACCTTTTCCTTCTACTTGACTCCGTTTTGAGTTTTCCATTCACCCGTGCCTCTGTGTGTGAGCGTGTGTGTCTGTGTGTGTGCCTGTCTGTGTGCTGTGTCTGTGCGTGTATGTCTGTCTGTGTGTCCCATAGCTCAGGCTGGCCTTGAACTCCTGACTCGCCTGTCTCCAGTTCCTTGAGTTTTAGGGTTACAGGCATGTTACCACCATGGCACCCAGCTTGGTTTTGTTGTTGTTTTGTTTTGTTCTTTTCTGAGACAGGGTTTCTCTATGTAATAGACCTGGCTGTCCTGGAACTCTCTTTGTAGACCAGGCTGGCCTCGAACTCACAACGATACTCCTGCCTCTGCCTCCGCCTCCGAGTGTTGGGATTAAGGTGTGCGCCACCACGCCCAGCTTGGGTTAGTTTTTTTTTTTTTTTTTTTTTTTTACCTTGATCCTATCTGTCCCCAAGTCCATCTATTTCTGTGTTTTCTGGGCCTGTGACTCTGTCTGTTTCTGTCTCTCTCAATTACAGATCCAGATTTGCTCTAATTTGTTGTAGGGACTGAAGGTAGAGCCTGTCTAATACCATTGCTGTGTCACTAAGCCGCACTCCCAGCCTCTTTTTCTCCTTTCCTCCCTCTCCCCATATTTTTTTTTTTTTTTTTTTTTGAGACAAGGCCTCTCTGTGTAGCCTTGGCTGTCCTGGACTCACTTTGTAGACCAGGTTGGCCTTGAACTCACAGCGATCCGCCTGCCTCTGCCTCCCGAGTGCTGGAATTAAAGGCGTGCGCCACCACGCCCAGCTCTCTCCCTTTTCTGGAGGTAGTGTCTCACTCTGTAGCTCAGGCCCTAACCTCCTGCTTTAGCCTCTAGAGTGCCAGGACCCTTAGTGTTCCTACAGTCTCCTTTCCTTTCCTTTCCTTTTCTTTCTTTTTTAACATTTATTTTTATTTTATGTGCATTGGAGTTTTGCCTGCATGTGCGTCTGTGTGAGGTTGTCAGATCATGGAATTACAGACAGGGGTGAGGTGCCATGTAGATGCCGGGATTTGAACCCAGGTCCTCTGGAAGAGCAGTCTGTGCCCTTACCCGCTAAACCATCCTTCTAGCTCCTCCTCCCCCCACTCTCCTTTCCTAACTTCTTCTGCCACTTTGCCTTGGTGTCCCTCTCCCCTGGCTCTGTCTGTACCCCCATTTTCCCTTGCTCCACCGCTCTCCTGTCCCTGGGCCCCTCCTTCCTTGATCTCTGAGGGTCTGTGCCTACAGGATGGCCCCAGAGGTGGCAGCTGTGGCCCTGAAGGGTGGATACAATGAGCTCTGTGACATCTGGTCTCTCGGCATCACGGCCATCGAACTGGCCGAGCTCCAGCCCCCTCTCTTTGACGTGCACCCTCTCAGGTAAAGGCTGGGGTGGCCCGAGGTTGCTGCTCACGGGGCCCTGCCCGGGCCTGACCCTCAGACCGCCCTTCAGTCCGTGTCCCCATGTCATATCAAACGTTCCATTCCTAGGGACACTCCTGTGGCCGCCCGAGCACAGAAAGCCTTTTCTCAGCTTTGCACGGCAAGGCCTCCAGCTCAGTGGGTGCCATCTTTTGGGGGGCAGGGTGTTTAGAGGCACAGCTGGCCTCCAGTTCCCTACGTGGCTATACATCCCAGATCCTCTCGCCTTGGCCTCTTGCAGGTCTAGGGATGTCTATCTTCTGTTTGTCGTTGAGGCAGGGTCTCCCTATCTTCCTGTGTAGCCCACGCTGGCCTATACTATATAGCCCATGCTGGCCTATACTATGTAGCCCAGGCTGGCCTATACTATGTAGCTCAGGCTGGCCTATACTATATAGTCCAGGCTGGCCTATACTGTGTAGCCCAGGCTGACCTATACTAGATAGCCCAGGCTGGCTTTGGATTCTGATCTTCCTGCCTCAGCCTCCCACATGGTGGTATTACAGGGGTGGCCCTCCATCCCCAACCTGGAGGCATGTCATAAACAGCTTCTCTCAGAAGGAGCCTTCATATCCAGGCATGGCTGCCCTGTGGTCCCAGCACTCAGGTAGCTGAGGCAGAAGGCTTGAGGATCGCCCGACCTACATAACACAATGCACCAACAAAGAGGGGGTTGGGCATATTGAATTTAAAGCAGGAGCTGTATTTCTTTTCTTTTCTTTTTAGTTTTTGAGACTTGCCCTGCCTGTCCTGGACTCGCTTTGTAGACCAGGCTGGCCTCGAACTCACAGCGATCCCCCTGCCTCTGCCTCCCCAGTGCTGGGATTATATGCTCGCCACCACACCAGGGATATTTGTTTATACCCAGGTGGGGGTCGAAGGACAATTTACAGAATTCATTCTCTGCTTCCACTCTGTGTGCCCCAGGAATTGAACTCGGGGTCCTCAGATGGCAGCTGGTGCTTTTTCCCCACTGAGCCGTGTCACAGGCCCATATTCCCAGCTCCCCAAAATGGTTTAAAATTGTCTTCATTTTGTGCATTTGGCTCACGCGTGAGCACACACACCTGTCCTATCCCACTTCACCATCTTTCCCTTGGGTCAGGGTCTCTCTCTCTCTGATCTTGAAGCTAGGCTGGTGGCCAGCAAGTCCCAGGAATCCTCCTGTCTCTGCCCCTACAACGCTAGAGGCACAGGCATGCCCGGCTTTTTACAGGGGGCCTGGGGATTTGAACTCAGGTCCTCCAGCTTGCACGACAGCTGCTGAGGCATCGCTCCCAACTCACCTGTATGTGTGTGAATTCCTAAAGCTATGAGGTCTGAACCCCATGTTCTTCCCTGCTCATCTAGGGTTCTGTTCCTCATGACCAAGAGCGGCTACCAGCCTCCTCGGCTAAAGGAAAAGGGGAGATGGTAAGGGAGGTGACCAGAGGGCGGGCGGAGGAGTGAGTGGTATAAGAAGGACTCCGATCCCCTCAACCCTGACGTGGCCTCTTCCCTTCAAGGTCATCCGCCTTCCACAACTTTGTCAAAGTCACCCTCACTAAGAACCCTAAGAAACGTCCCGGTGCCACCAAGATGCTCACTGTAAGCCACCTCTCCCTTCCCTGTCCCCCCGTCCCCAACCCCAGGCTACCCAATATTCCTCGGCTCACAAGATCTAGATAACGGCTCACAAGATCTAGATATGACCCGTTCAAAACCCCTAGTCCCTCCAGACTGTACCAAGAGATCCAGGCCTGGTGGCACAAGCCAAGTCTCATCACTGAGGAGGCAGAGGTAGGAGGGTCGGAAGTTCAAGGCCACCTTTACTTAAATAGAGAGTTCGAGGCTAGCCTGAGCTACGCGAGACCCTGTCTGGAAAAAATGGAACTCAAACCAAATTAATACCCGGACTATTTCTTTTCTGTTTGCTTGTTTTGTAGGTATGTGTGTGTGTGCTTTTTTCATTTGTTTGTTTTGTTTATGGTCTCATATGCACATAGCCCAGGCTAGCCTCATACATAAGCTTGCTATATAGCCATGAATGACCTTGGACTCCTGGAACTCCTGCCTCCATCTTCCAAGGGCCAGGATTACAGGCACGAAACCACATACTGGCCTTACCCCAGACCCCAGACCTTTCCAAGTTCCCTGAGTTGCTGGAATGCGCCAAGTCCCAAAGGCCTCCATGTGTCTGTCTCTGAGAGGGTTCGTCAAGCCTGGTTGCTTCTATGTCACCCTGCAATTCCTCCCTTCCACCCTGAGAACCCTAAATTCTTCTAATCCCCTAAAACCTCTCAGAATCTCTGGGCCCCTGAGCCTCCGAGCTTCCCCTTCCTTCTCCCTCAGCCGGCACCTTCCTCAGAGCCTTCCCTTACAGGCCACCGTCCTCTCCCCTCTCCCCCGCCTTGCCAGTCCTCTGACCCCCACCCCCTCTCTCAGCATCAGCTGGTGTCCCAGCCAGGGCTGAACAGAGGTCTGGTCTTGGATCTTCTTGACAAAATGAGGAATCCTGGGAAGGGGCCGCCCGCCGGTGAGATTGAGGATGAGGAGCCTGAGGTGAGGGGCAGAGAAGGAAGTGGGGACCTCCCTCCTGCCAGGAGAGCCTCTGGGGGCTCACATTAGGAGGCAGTGGTATAAGGACGGGAGGCCTGGCACGGCTGGATGCAGAAGGTTAGAAGAGCGAGGGGGTGAGGTGATGGAGGACGTTAGAGGCCGTGAGCCCTGACACGGATATATTCTGCGCAGCCACCTCCTGCCGTCCCTCGGCGGATCAAATCTACCCCCGGGCCAGCTCACTGGGGATCCCAGACACAGACTGCTGTCGTGAGTGCAGAACCCTATGCTATGGGCCCCCTTACCAACTGTCTGAGAACCTTACAGTCTGGGCCCCCCTAGCCCACTATCTGAGAACCCTACAATCTAGGCCCCCTAGCCCACTGCCTGAGAACCCTACGGTCTGGGCCCCCTAGCCCACTGCCTGAGAACCCTACGGTCTGGGCCCCCTAGCCCACTGCCTGAGAACCCTACGGTCTGGGCCCCCCTAGCCCACTATCTGAGAACCCTACAATCTAGGCCCCCCTAGCCCACTGCCTGAGAACCCTACGGTCTGGGCCCCCCTAGCCCACTGCCTGAGAACCCTACGGTCTGGGCCCCCCTAGCCCACTGCCTGAGAACCCTACAATCTAGGCCCCCCAGCCCACTGCCTGAGAACCCTACGGTCTGGGCCCCCCTAGCCCACTGCCTGAGAACCCTACGGTCTGGGCCCCCTAGCCCACTGCCTGAGAACCCTACGGTTTGGGCCCCCTAGCCCACTGCCTGAGAACCCTACGGTCTGGGCCCCCTAGCCCACTGCCTGAGAACCCTACGGTCTGGGCCCCTAGCCCACTGCCTGAGAACCCTACGGTCTGGGCCCCCCTAGCCCACTGCCTGAGAACCCTACGGTCTGGGCCCCCCTAGCCCACTGCCTGAGAACCCTACGGTCTGGGCCCCCCTAGCCCACTGCCTGAGAACCCTACGGTCTGGGCCCCCCTAGCCCACTGCCTGAGAACCCTACGGTTTGGGCCCCCTAGCCCACTGCCTGAGAACCCTACGGTCTGGGCCCCCCTAGCCCACTGCCTGAGAACCCTACGGTCTGGGCCCCCCTAGCCCACTGCCTGAGAACCCTACGGTCTGGGCCCCCCTAGCCCACTGCCTGAGAACCCTATGGTCTGGGCCCCCTAGCCCACTGCCTGAGAACCCTACGGTCTGGGCCCCCCTAGCCCACTGCCTGAGAACCCTACGGTCTGGGCCCCCCTAGCCCACTGCCTGAGAACCCTATGGTCTGGCCTCCCTAGCCCACTGTCTGACCAGCAGGGGCTCAATTCCAAGAAATGTGCAGCCGTGTAACCTTCAGACTGACCGAGGGTCGGCTCCGAGTCCTCTCTCCTCAGTCCTCCAGACCCCAGCTCTGCCCCTAAACAGACCTTGAGAATCTCTCTATCTAGAATCGTGGCTGCACACACCATTGACCCTGCACTCAGGATAGCCACCGTGAGCTCAAGGCTGCCCATCTACATAGTGAGAGCCAGGCCGGGGCTACACAGTGAGACCTTGTCTCAAAACAATGACAGCAAAACCAAATCAAACCAACCCAAAAAGGGCAACTGCCAAAACCAAATCCAAGCACTGACAAGCCTGCCATACTTGCCTTGCATATGTTGGGTCCCCAGCATTGAATACACCTGGTGTGGTGGAGTTCAGCACATGGGAAGAGGAGACAGGAGGAGCAAGTTAGAGGCCAGGACCACCGGAGGCTCTGTCTTAAAAATAAATAGGCATTAGCCGGGCGGTGTGGCGCACACCTTTAATCCCAGCACTCGGGAGGCAGAGGCAGGTGGATCGCTGTGAGTTCGAAGCCAGCCTGGTCTACACAGAGAGACCCTGTCTCGAAGAACCAAAAAAAAAAAAAAAAAAGGCTGCCAGTGGTGGCGCATGCCGGTGGGAGCTGAGACAGGGGCATCTTTGAATTCGAGGCCAGCCTGATCTACAGCCAGGCTACACAGAGAAACCCTGTCTCAAAATCCAAAAGAACCAACACCAAGCCTATCAGAACCCCTAGTACCTGAATAAAGCCCCTCCACCTCTCTGAGACCACTCCTGTCCTACAGCAAGACCCCTGCAAACAAAGCCCCTCCCACAAAGGACAGTCGCTACCCCTAGGCGGCCCCCCCCCCCTCCAATTGCCCGCCCCCCTCCCCACCCCTCACTGCATCGCCTCACCCCGACTTCCCAGGGCAGCACATGGAGTTCCAGAGGCTCAGAGGAATGGACCCCAGACCTCCGGCTGACACCACGGTGAGACTCTGCCTCCAATGCGCACCCCAGGGCAACCCTCTTCACGCTTTCTGCCCTGTGCCATGACCACGACTCCCGCCTCATCCCACAGGTTCGACTACAGCCCCCTGGAGACTTCCGGTTGCACCAGTCCCAGGTCCAGCCCCACCCCCTTACCTCACCCCCATCCTCCCACCCTGGGGCTGGAAGGGAGGGCCAGCCCCACCCCCCTATCTCACCCCACCCCTGCCCCCGGGCTGGAGGGGAGGGCAGCCCCACCCGCTTACCTCACCCCCCACCCCGCGCTGGAGGGGAGGGCGATGGGTTATGTGGGAGCCGCTCCGAGGGCTATGCTCCTGTCTTTCTTCAGAGCCCAACTGTCAGAGTCTGATGACGACTATGATGACGTGGACATGTAAGACCCCGTGAGCGCTCACCGCAGCTCCCTCGGCATCTTAACCCCCCCCACAACATCCCCCCAAAACCCTGCTTCTCCTACCTTCCTGTCACCCCAGTGTTTGAGCTCCGATGACCCAGTGCAAGCTCCCCCTACCAAATCCTCCTCTTCTACAGTGCCTGGTCCCCTACATCCCATTGACCCTCTTTACCTCAGACCCCCCCTTGTGAGCCCCCCAATCCCAATTCCAAGCCTTCGTCCTTCTTCGGGTTTTTCGAGACAGGGGTTTCTCTGTGTAGCCTTGGCCTCGAACTCACAGCGATCTGCCTGCCTCTGCTGGGATTAAAGGTGTGTACCACCACGCCCGGCTCTGGCTAGGCTTTCTAAGTAACTGGTATTTACCTGTCCAAGTAGGCCTCATCCTCCACAGCTTTTTATCTGACCCCCACCTTCAGTCCTTCACTGCCCTCAGCCCAGGCCTGACCATCACACACTCTGGTGCCTCACCCACTCCCCAGGCTCCACCGCCTCTGCTTACCTGCCAACCCCACATCCTCCCTGGCCTGGCTCAGGGACAGTCTCCGAGCCTGCGCCTCACCTATGCATGGGTACATGGGGGTAGAGGGTGTGGACACCGTGTAACAGCCCAGAGCTGCCACTGCTGTTTCTGACATGGCTGTCAGTCACTCTAAGGCGCCCCTTCCCCACTATCCCTCAGTTGCAGGCCACCAGCCTGGGATACCACACCTGCTCACCCTTTCTTTGTGTTTCAGCCCTGCCCCCACAGAGGACATGCCTCCTCCCCTGCCCCCAAGGTAAGGCCCTGGGGATCCTGAGGCCAAGTCCTTTGATGCTGGGGTGCTTTAAATGTTCAGAGAAACCCAGGACTCAAAAAAAACAAACAAAACCAGGATATCCCAGCCCTCGGGGAGGCAGAGGCAGGTGGACCTCTGTGAGTTCAAGGCCAACCTGGGCTACACAGTGACATAGTGAGACCCTGTCTCAAAATCAAAATTTGTTTTTTTTTTTTTTTTTTTTTTTTTGGTTTTTTTTTTTGGTTTTTCGAGACAGGGTTTCTCTGTGTAGCCTTGGCTGTCCTGGACTCACTTTGTAGACCAGGCTGGCCTCGAACTCACAGCGATCCACCTGCCTCTGCCTCCCGAGTGCTGGGATTAAAGGTGTGCGGCCACCACGCCCGGCTTCAAAATTTGTTTTTTTAAAGCAAGGCTGGGTATCTGGGTATCTGGAGTAGTGGGTACAGTGAGATCTGGCAAGCAGCTGGCCTCCCGTCCAGCATTAACCCTTTGTTTTCTGGTGTTGTGCCGATATCCCTTCTCATGAGGATACGGGTCAGGAAATGGTTAGGACCAAGGCAGGGTGATTCTTGGTCTTGGGGGAGGCAGGAATCGGGGTGCAAAGTACACTGTCTTCTGGTATCTGTTTCTCTCACTCCTGTCTCATAGCCCAAGTTCCGATCTCCCTCGGATGATGGTTCTGGCTCTGGGGGGTAGACGACGGGCAGCTGAGCCCAGGGGTGCTGGTCCGGTGTGCCAGTGGACCTCCTCCCCGTACCCCCCGTCCCGGACCTCCCCCAGCCACCCGCAGCCCCCATCTCACGGCCCCACTCAGGTACCAGGACAGCCCTGGGGGCGGGGAGCGGGGGGGGAAGACAGGCAGGGGCGAGTCTCCTAGTCTGATGTCCCTTCCTGTCAGATCCCTCGCTGTGGAGCCCAGCCTGCCCCGGCGCAAGGCCGGCCCCCACTCCTACCCCCTAAGAAGGAGAAGATGAGGAGAGAGGTGAGAGGTAGCTGCCGGTCTCAAGACGGGCTGGGCTGGCCCAGTGGAAGATAGCATGACATCTGATAGGTGATATTTATTGAGTCCCTCCTCTGGGCCAGACCACTGGTCTTGTGGCATGTGTGTGCAAGTGGGTGGGGGGTGTATTTACAGGCGGACGAGTGGATGGGTAAATGGAGGCCAGAGGAGAACACCAGTGTCCCACACTGTCACACTCCATGTGTGCCTGCGTGTAGGCCAGCAGAGGGCGTCCAGATCTCATTATAGATGGTTGTGAGCCACCATGTGGTTGCTGGGAATTGAACTCAGGACCCTCTGGAAGAACAGTCAGCGCCTCTTAACCTCTGAGCCATCTCTGCAGCCCTCCATCTTATTTCTCTGAGACAGAGTCTCAGCCTGAGCTTGGAGCCAGGCTGGAGCCAGCAAGCCTCGGCAATCCTCCTCTCCCGGGGTTACAGAGAAACATAGCTGTGTCCAGCTTTTTAAATTCAGGCGCTAGGGACCCGAACTCGGGTCCTCACAGTTGTACAGTGAGTACGCTTACCTGCTGAGCCCTGGTCTCGGGTCTTCATGAAGCGCAGACCTCCATGTGTAAAAATAGACGCCAGCTTCTCCGTATGGTGGCCACACCCTCGGGGTGCCGAGACGGGAAGATGGGTCACACTTGGGTTTCAGAGTCCACAGTCCAGAGAAGTCAGGCCAGGAACCTAGAGGCAGGAGGCAGAGGCCAAGGAGGGACACTGCTTTTCCATTATTATTATTATTATTATTATTATTATTATTATTATTATTATTATTATTATTTATTATTATTATTATTTTGTTTTTTTGAGACAGGGTCTCTCTGTGTTAGCCTGGCTGTCTGGACTCGCTTTGTAGCCCAGGCTGGCCTCGAACTCACAGCGATCCCTGCCTCTGCCTCCCAAGTGCTGGGATTAAAAGCATGCGCCACCATCAGCTTGCTTTTCTATACAACCCAGGTCTCCTGCCCGAGAGTGGCATCAGCCAGTACGGGCTGGGCCCTCTCACCCTAGTGAGTAATTTGTTAACATGTCCCACAGTCTGGTAGAAGCATCTGCTTAGGTATAGAGCCCTCTTGTCAAATGACTCTCGTTTGTGTTGGGTTGACAACAGACTGACCAGTAGTCAAAGGCTGGGGCCATGGCTCACCTTAGCAAGCTTGCCTAGTTCGACAGAGAGAGCGGGGCCGGGGGCGGGGCCGGCGGCGGGGCCAGCAGAAGAACGCTTAGACTTCCACGTGCAAAGCCTTGTCTTTTATCCCCAGTACCCACAAAGGTAGGAACTGGGAGGGGGCTTTCTAGGCCAAGTGGGGTACATAACGAGACTGTTTTCCGTCCACAGATTGGAGAAAGAGAAGAGCCGAGAGGTAAGAGTTTACTCGGGTTGTATAGAAGGCATCCCCTTTATCCATGGAGGAGCCATTTCAGGACCCCCAGCGGGTACCTCAAACTGGCTAGTACCCAGTCCTATATTTTCCACGGCTGTACGTACCTATGAGGCAGTTTTCACTGATAGGCATAGTAAAAGGTTTGCTGTAGGGTGAGCGTGTGGTGGTGCACATCTGTAATACTCAGCACTCGGGAGGCAGAGACAAGCAGATCTCTGTGAGGTCCGGCCTGGACTACAGAGTGAGTTACAGGACAGCCAAGACTACACAGAGAAACCCTGTCTTTTAAAAATCATATTATACTCCAAAATACATGCAACATATAAAAACATATATATGACAAGATAATTTTTAAGATTTATTTTTTTATTTAATGCATATGAGTGCTCTGTCTTCATGCACACCAGCAGAGGGAGCCAGATCTCATTATAGATGGTTATGAGCCACCATGTGGTTGCTGGGAATTGAACTCAGGACCTCTGGGAGAGCAGTCAGTGCTCTTAACTGCTGAGCCATCTCTCTAGTCCCTGACAAGACAATTAAAAAAAAAATCTTTCATGTAACATTTTTTGGACCATGCCTAGCCATGGTTAATGAGAAGGTAGGGGGCCAGAACCACAGATGGAGGGGGTGAGGCCTGGGGGGGGGAGGAATGAGGCCCTGGGGGCGGTGAGGCCTTTGCGGGGTGAGGCCTGGGGAATGAGGCCTGGGGGGGCGAGGCCTTGGGGAGTTGAGACCTGGCAGGGGGAGGCCTTGGGGTGTGAGGCCTGGGGGGATGAGACTTAGGGGGTGAGGCCTGGGAGGGTGAGGCCTGGGGGAGTTGAGGGCTGGGAGAGGTGAGGTCTGGGGGTGTGAGGCCTGGGGTGATAAGGCCTGGGGGAATGAGGCCTGGGGAGTTGAGGTCTGGGGGGAGTGAGGCCTGGGGAGGTGAGGCCTTAGGGGGCCTCAGGCCTTGGGGGGTTGAGGCCGGGGGGGCACAGGGTTATGTGCCTCTGAGGCATAAGCAGAGTCTGAACCCTGTACTCTTTCTTGAGTCTTAACCACTACACCTTCCTGTCCTCCTCTGCTCACTGCTGCTGCCCGCTGGCCATGGCCACGCAGGGATGTGCCCATCTTGTGAAACTGTTCAATGGCTGCCCCCTCCAGATCCACAGCACGGTCGCCTGGACACATCCCTCTACTAAAGGTGGGTGCTCAGGAGGCCCAGGATCGCCTGGGGTGAGGGGGCTGGGGGGTGGAGTGACAAGGGCCTAGTGAAAGCACTAATGGCTTCAGGAACAATTTTTTGTTGTTGTTCTAATTTTATATACGAGTGGTTTCACCAGCATGTATGCAGTGTCTACCACATGCATGCAGTGTCGGCACTGCACTTAAAACTTAACTGGTTGTTGGCTGACATGGGTGCTGGGAACCGAACCCAAGTCCTCTGTAAGAGCAGCAAGTGCTGTTAACTAACCACTGAGCCACCACACCCAGGAGGCTCTTTTTATTTTATTTTATTTTTGCTATTTAAGACTTATGTTTTTATTTTTAAATGTCTTTTTAAAATGCTGTTATTAAGCGCTGGGCGTGGTGGTGCACGTCTGTAATCCCAGCACTTGGGAGGCAGAGGCAGGCGGATCGCTGTGAGTTCGAGGCCAGCCTGGTCTACAAAGTGAGTCCAGGACAGCCAGGGCTACACAGAGAGACCCTGGGTCAAAAAAAACTAACAAACAAACAAAAAAACCAAAACAAAACAAAATGAGAGAGACCAGGGTTGAGCAGTTACACTGGATAGAAAAGGCCATATTGGGGATCCAGGGTCAAAGGTCAGTAACCGGAGAGCAGCATGGAAAGGAGGGGCAGGGCTCAGAGAGCTGCTGTGGGAAAGTAGGGCTGGAGGGTCAGTGACAAAGAGCTGCCAGGTGTTGGCAAGTCACGAGTGGGGGACACTATGGAGACTGTTTAAGGGCCTGAGTAGGGGTAGGGGTTAAGTTCAGATTTGAGGAGACGGAAGCAGGGGGCGTCAGTCTGCAGGGAGAATTGGTATGAAAGGGTGGGGTTGGGGGTAGAGGACAGTTTGGACAAAGATTCTGGGAGGAGAGCCCCAGACACCCTCCTCGTCTGGCCCACCCAGACCAGCACTTGCTCATGGCTGCGAGGAAGGCCATTTTCACACTGAACAGGAGCGATCAGGAAGCCACACTGGAAATGGTGAGTGCTGGGAGTGGAGTGGCGGGGTCAGTGCCGGGGAGTGGGGTGGCGGGGTCAGTGCCGGGGAGTGGGGTGGCGGGGTCAGCGCCGGGAGTGGGGTGGCGGGGTCAGAGCCGGGGAGTGGGGTGGCGGGGTCAGCGCCGGGGAGTGGGGTGGCGGGGTCAGCGCCGGGGAGTGGGGTGGCGGGGTCAGTGCCGGGGAGGGGGGGGGGGGGGTCAGCGCCGGGGAGGGGGGTGGCGGGGTCAGAGCCGGGGAGTGGGGTGGCGGGGTCAGCGCCGGGGAGTGGGGTGGCGGGGTCAGCGCCGGGGGGGAGTGGGGTGGCGCGGGTCAGTGCCGGGGAGTGGGGTGGCGGGGTCAGAGCCGGGGAGTGGGGTGGCGGGGTCAGAGCCGGGGAGTGGGGGTGCGGGTCAGCGCCGGGGAGTGGGGTGGGGGGTCAGAGCCGGGGAGTGGGGTGGCGGGGTCAGCGCCGGGGAGTGGGGGTGGGGGGTCAGCGCCGGGGAGTGGGGTGCGGGGTCAGCGCCGGGGAGTGGGGTGGCGGGTCAGCGCCGGGAGTGGGGTGGTGGGGGTCAGCGCCGGGGAGTGGGGTGGCGGGGTCAGCGCCGGGGAGTGGGGTGGCGGGGTCAGCGCCGGGGAGTGGGGTGGCGGGGTCAGTGCCGGGGAGTGGGGTGGCGGGTCAGAGCCGGGGAGTGGGGTGGGGGGTCAGCGCCGGGGAGTGGGGTGGCGGGGTCAGTGCCGGGGAGTGGGGTGGGGGGGGGGGTCAGTGCCGGGGGGGGGTGGCGGGGTCAGTGCCGGGGAGTGGGGTGGGGGTCAGAGCCGGGGAGTGGGGTGGCGGGGTCAGCGCCGGGGAGTGGGGTGGCGGGGTCAGCGCCGGGGATGGGGTGGGGGGTCAGTGCCGGGGAGTGGGGTGGCGGGGTCAGAGCCGGGGAGGGGGTGGCGGGTCAGCGCCGGGGAGTGGGGTGGCGGGGTCAGCGCCGGGGAGTGGGTGGCGGGGTCAGCGCCGGGGAGTGGGGTGGCGGGTCAGTGCCGGGGAGTGGGGTGGCGGGGTCAGTAGCCGGGGAGTGGGGTGGCGGGGTCAGAGCCGGGGAGTGGGGTGGCGGGGTCAGAGCCGGGGAGTGGGGTGGCGGGGGTCAGCGCCGGGAGTGGGGTGCGGGGTCAGCGCCGGGGAGTGGGGTGGCGGGGTCAGCGCCGGGGAGTGGGGTGGCGGGGTCAGCGCCGGGAGTGGGGTGGCTGGGGTCCAGTGCCGGTGGGTGGGAGTCGGTGGGTGGCGGGTCAGAGCCGGGGAGTGGGGTGGCGGGGTCAGCGCCGGGGAGTGGGGTGGCGGGGTCAGAGCTGAGGAGTGGGGTGGGGGGGTCAGTGCTAGGGAGTGGGTGGCGTCAGGTCGCTGGGAATTACAGAGGCTGCCCGCCCTCCCTGCAGCTCTTCCTGGCCGCACAACCTGGCTGTACTGCATCAACAACCTCCTCATGTCTCTCTCAGGTCAGCCTTGGGCTGGGGGAGGGGCGGGACAAGCGTTAAGGGATGGGGGTTTGTGTGGGTGTTGATCTCTCTCTCTGCTGGGCCTGAGGTTCAAATCCCACCACTGTCCACTACTGATTGATCTAAGGCAGAGCTTCTCTCCCTGAGCCTTGGTTTTTATATCTGTAAGGCGGAGCTCCGAAATCTTCACCTCTCAAGTTGGTTGTGAGTTCATCTCCCCCCCCCCCCAAGACAGGGTCTCTCTGTGTAGCCTTGGCTGTCCTGGACTCGCTCTGCAGACCAGGCTGGCCTCGAACTCACAGCGATCCACCTGCCTCTGCCTCCCGAGTGCGAGTTCATTTTTAACAATAAATTCAACTTCAAATGCCTTTGACATCTCTGGGTGTAGATGGCACAATCCTTTAATCTCAGAGCATAAGAGACGGGCAGGTGGATCTGAGCCACCGTGTGGCTACCGGGAGTTGAACTCAGGACCTCTGGAAGAACAGCCAGCACTCTTAACCTCTGAGCCATCTCTCCAGCCCCAAGGACAGGTGGATCTGACAATGAGAACATAGACTGAAGAAGCCGGGCAGTGGTGGTGCACACCTTTAATCCCAGCACTCGGGAGGCAGAGGCAGGGGGATCGTTGTGAGTTCGAGGCCAGCTCTGGTCTACGAAGTGAGTCCAGGACAGCCACAGCTACACAGAGAAACCCTGTCCTCCGCCCTCCCCCCAGCCCGCTGCAAAAAAAATTTTTTTTTGTGTGTGTGTTCATTGTTTGGTAAGTAATAGGGCCTGTGTATGCTGCACGGGTGTGCTACCCCTGAACTATGTCTCCAGCCGCCCCCACCCCTATTTTTTTTTTTTTCCGAGACAGTGTTTTTCTGTGTAGCTTTGGCTGTCCAGGACTCGCTTTGTAGACCAGGCTGGCCTCGAACTCACAGCGATCCTCCTGCCTCTGCCTCCCCCGAGTACTGGGATTAAAGGCGTGCGCCACCATGCCCGGCCCCGCCCCTATTTTTTGAGACAGGATTCCTACTGAGTAACCCAGGCGAGCCTCGAACCTGGGGCAGCTCTCTCTCTCTCTCTTGATTCCGCTGCCAAGTCCTGAGATTACAAGCAGCTGCCACCACTCCTGGCATAGGTAGATGCCCCCTCCCCCCCCACCCCGTTAAACTCGGCTGTATGAATCAGGTGTGGCGGCATGCACCTGTAATCACAGCACTCGGGATGGAGGCTGGGAGCTACCCGGGGAGTTAAGAGGCCAGGCTGGACCTGAGACCGCGTTTCGGGAAACAAGCACCACAAAAATAACCGACGGAGCCGGGCAGTGGTGGCGCACTCCTTTAATCCCAGCACTCGGGAGGCAGAGGCAGGAGGATCGCTGTGAGTTCGAGGCCAGCCTGGTCTACAGAGTGAGTCCAGGACAGCCAAGGCTACACAGAGAAACCCTGTCTCGAAAAACCAAAAAAAAAAAAATAATAAAATAAATAATAATAATAAAATAACCGACAGGTGCAGCTTCACCTGCTGGTTGTAGTGGCCTAATCTCTCACCTGCAGCAGTGTGATGGCTGAGGGTGGGCGGTCTGCCCTGCTCTCTGGTGTCCTCGGCAGATCACAGTGCCTGGACCACACAGGTCCTTCCAGACATGATGAGAGGGGACCGTGCGTGCGAATGGTCTCAGAGGGGCTGGGCGACAAGAGACAGCAGGGGTCCTATAACGGCTTCCCACGCCCTCCTCCCACACACACGCTGCAGGAAAGACACCCCACGTATATTCTCATAGCATCCTGGGCCTGCTGGAGAGGAAAGAGGGCAAAACAGGCGGCCCCATCGCTCACATCAGCCCTCACTGGTTACTGGCAAGGTACTGGCCCCAAAGGGCGCTGTCACCATCGGCTTGGCTTCCCTGCCCCCACTGCTGCCCTCGCGGCCGCCACTCACCTCTCCTCCTCTTCTTCCTTCAGAAAGAACATGGTCTCCAGTAAGATCCAGGACACCAAAGGCTGCCGGGCTTGCTGTGTGGGTGAGAACAAGCCTCGGGGTGCTGGGTGGAGACGGGGAGGTCCGGTGCCCAGACTGTCCACTCAGTAAGGGTGGCCAGGGACCCTGACCCATTCATTCTTTATTTATTTATTATGTATACAGTGCTCTGCCTGCTTGTACATGTACAGGCCAGAAGAGGGCGCTAGATCACATTATAGATGGTTGTGAGCCACCATGTGGTTGCTGGGAATTGAACTCAGCACCTCTGAAAGAGCAGTCAGGGCTCTTAACCTCTGAGCCATCTCTCTATCCCGCCCCTGACCCATTCTTGTCCACTCCCACAGCTGAGGGTGCCAGCTCCGGGGGACCGTTCCTGTGTGGGGCGTTGGAGACTTCTGTGGTCCTGCTCCAGTGGTACGAGCCAGCCAGCAAATTCCTGCTCGTCCGGGTAAGCTCGAAGGACAAGGGTGCTGTGGCTCCAGCCCCCCACCATTTGCACTTACATGAACTGGGCGAACTCCTCCTAGGCTGTTTCGTTGCCCACCCCCACCCCACCCCTTGCCCCCAGACATTTTGAAATTTTCCTGAGGGTCTGAAGAGATGGCTCAGCGGTTAAGAACACTGGCTGCTCTTCCAAAAGACCCAGGTTCAATTCCCAGCACCCACCCATACACAACTGTCTGTCTGCAGCTCCAGCGCCAGGGGACTTGACCCCCTCACACAGACACACATGCAGACAAACCACCAGTGCACATAAAATAGAAATAAACAATTTTTTTTTTTAACTTTCTGATCTTTAAGACCACCCCCCGCCCCGGGCTAGAGATGGCTCAGAGGTTAAGAGCACTGCCTGTTCTTCCAAAGGTCCGGAGTTCAATTCCCAGCAACCACATGGTGGCTCATAACCATCTGTAGTGTGATATGGCGCCCTCTTCTGGCTTACAGGAGTACATGCAAGCAGAGCACTGTATACCTAATAATAAATAAATAAATCTAAAAAAAAAAAAGACACCCCCCCCCCCTGCAACACACACACATCTGACCTCCAAGGGTCTCCAAGGGTCTGTTCCTTTGAGTCTAAAGTGCTTTTGCTGCCCTGGTAGTGTGTGCCCTGGTGTTCTGACGAAGCCACATTTACTCTTAAGGGCACGCTTTGTTTCTAATGAGGCCAGAAATTATTTGAGGATTCCCCCACCCCCACCCCGGCCCCAGAGCCTCCCTGAGTCTCCCTTGCCCCTGCGGGGACCTCCCCCTTCCGCCCCCCGCAGCAGGTGCTGTTCCCACTGCCTACCCCACTGCCAGTGTTCGCGCTGCTGACAGCACCAGGCTCGGAGCTGCCGGCAGTGTGCATCGGCGTGAGCCCCGGGCCGGCGGCGAGGTCGGTGCTCTTCCACACCGTGCGCTTCGGCGCGCTGTCCTGCTGGCTGGACGACACCAGCACCGGTGAGTGGGTGAGCCGCTGGGAGGCCCGGCTGCAGGGGGCAGGAGGAGGCGGGTGTGGAGGGGTGGTGCTGCGGGGAAGAGGATCCATGAGGGAAGTTGCAGACCCAGACAGGGCTGCGGGGAAGGGGGGAAGGCGTGCAGGCTGCGGGGAAGGACAGGGTGTGGGAAGGGGCTGCCAGGTGAGCTGGGCCGAAGGATGGTGGGACTGTGGGAGAGGCCGAGCTTATCCCCTGTGGACGACAGACGACTGATGGGTGGGGAGTGGGGTGGGGGGGGGGGCAGAGTGGCTTGGGCAGGGTCTGAGCCGCTACTGAGAAAGACGTGGGAAAAGGTGTGTGGTCTTATTTGACTGATACTGTTAACAGGGTGGGAGGCCAATATGGCGGGCGGGACCTACCTGAGGGATGCTCGCTGAACAGAGCCAGGAGGTTAATTCCTAAGCACCTGCCTCTCTCCGCAGAGCACAAGGGACCAGTGCAGGTGTTCCAAGTGAAGGAAGACTTGGTGCTGGTCTTGATGGATGGTAAGGCCTCCCTCCCTCTCTCCCTCCTACCCTGGTCCTCAACCCAGGGCGCTGTGCTCAAAACCCTCCCGCCACTTCCTTCCAGGATCTCTGAAGCTAGTCACCCCAGAGGGGGCCCCAGCTCCCGGCCTCCGCTCCCCTGAGATCCCTATGACAGAAGCAGTGGAGGCTGTGGGTATGTGCTGGATGGGAGGGGCCGGGATCAAGGTCAAGGGTGGGAGTTCCGTGACCTTAGGGTCACCGGCAACTGCTCTCTCTCTCACTAGCTATGGTTGGAGATCGACTCCAGGCCTTCTGGAAGCACGGAGTCCAGGTGTGGGCTGCAGGCTCGGAACAGGTAGGCCCCTCCGGCTCGCAGCACTGACCTCTCCTCAGTCCTCTCAGCCTCTAAATGGGCTTGGCGAAGCCCTGGGTCAGGGAAGCTTCGGACACACGTGTTGGTGCCTCATTCCCCAGTGGGAACAGGCTCATCCCACAGACGCTGTCTGGCTTCCCTGGCCCCGGATTTACTCTTTACAGTGGCCTATCAGGTAGAGCACTGTGACTTTTAGTCTCCAACTCAGAGCAGTTAAGTCAGTCACTTGCTCAGAGTCACACAGCTTCATGTGGTGTGTGTGTGTGTGTGTGTGTGTGTGTGTGTGTGTGTGTGTCTGGGGTTAGACAAGCCATGTTTGTAGGGAGAGGGGAGGTCTTGTGTCTCAGTTACAGACTCGGACACGCTTTTCCCACAGCTGCTGCAGGAGCTGAGAGACCCCACCCTCACCTTCCGTCTGCTCGGCTCTCCCAGGTAGGGTGGTGGGGAGATGGATGGAGGGGCAGGAGAGGCTACTGGGGTGAAGCGGGGGTCTCTCTGGCCTTTTACTAAGCTCCCTCCTGACGCTCCGGCTCCACCAGGATCCTTTTTGTTGTTGTTGTATCAGACAGGGTTTCTCTGTGTAGCCTTGGCTGACCTGGACTCTGTAGACCAGGCTGGCCTCAAACTCACAGTGATCCGCCTGCCTCTGCCTCCTGAGAGCTGGGATTAAAGGCGTGCGCCACCTCGCCTGGCTTCCACCAGGATTCTTGGGAGTGTGAACTCCTGTCGGCTACCTTACTGCTGTAGCTGTGAGGCAGGGTCTCCCTGTGGAGCCCTGATTGGTCTCCAGTTCTCTTCTCTTCTCTTTACAAGGAGGTGGGTGGGGGTGGGGGTGACACATGCTACTGAGGGCAGCTGGAGATGAGAGGACATTTTTTTGGGAGACAATTCTCTCTCTCTACTATGTGGGTCCCAGAGATTGAACTTGGGTCATTATGTTTAGTGAGAAGCACCTTTGCCTGCAGAGCCATCTCGCCAGCCCGCCCTGCCCCGCCCCCCCCCCCCATGTTTTTTTGTTTTTGTTTTTTTTTTTTTGGAAACAGGGTTTTATAACTTAGGCTAACCTCAGACTCCCTATGTAGCTGAGGATGACCCTGAACTTCAGATCTGTCTCAGCTTCCCAATAGTTGGGAAAGTAGGCACGTGCCGCCATGCCTGACCTAGCCACATCACAGCCCAGCATCAGAATGGTGCAGTTTCTATTAACTGTTTTGACAATGACAAAGGAATGACCTGACCTCTGTCTTCTTCAGGCCCGTAGTGGTGGAGACACGGCCCACGGACGACCCTACCGCCCCCAGCAACCTCTACATCCAGGAATGAGTCACCGGGAGGCCCTGAGGGACTGACCCCCGCGGACTCCTGGGGGACACTCTAGTGGTCATAAGATGCCCTCATCGCCCAATAAACCTGACTTCAGTGTTGTCACTGTGATTTTCTTGGGGGAGAGAGTTTTGGATGCCTAGTCTCCCCACCCCACCAAATTCAAACAACCCAACACAAAGATGCTCTAACATAGGCTTTATTGGTCTAGTCAGGGTCACCTGTCCCCAGCTGCCTGGGGAGGAGCTTGCGGGGGGGGGGGGGGGCGAGGCACTTGAGGTGGGGGCGGGGCAGCGGCAGACCTCAGCTAAGCTGGTCTTCATATTGCTTGCGGAAACAGTCGCCAGCAGGGAAGAAATCCCAGCACCGTTCTTGGTACATCTTCCAGACATACGACTCCTGGGGTGGGGGGTGAGGGTAGGGGGTGGGGTTCGGGGTTGGGGGCGACAAGAGTCCCTTGGTCACATCTTCCACATGCTTGGTATGGACTCAAGGTTTCTGCGGTCTGCCGATTGTCCTGTCTCTAAAACTAGTTTTTGTTTGCTTGTTGGTTTTGGTTTTTCGAGACAGGGTTTCTCTGTGTAGCCCTGGCTGTCCTGGACTCGCTTTGTAGACCAGGCTGGCCTCGAACTCACAGAGATCCACCTGCCTCTGCCTCCCGAGTGCTGGGATTAAAGGCGTGCGCCACCACACCCGGCTGAGACTAGTTTATTAGTCCACTAGGGTGTAACTAGATTACAGCCTGCTGGAGTGGTTTTAGCTTAGCCATGTCCCCTACTCGTCCCTCATTAGCGCCTCTTACCTGACCAGTGTGCTCTGTCTCGTCCTTATTTATCAAATACATCAGGAAAAACCTGAGGGACAGAGAGGACCACAGCAGAGAGCTAAGAACCATGCTTGCATTGATGATTAGTTTTGTTTTCTGATGCTGAAGAAATTCAGAGCCCAGTGTGTGTTTGGCAGAAACTCTACCGCTGAGCCACACTCCAGCCCCTCACTGGGGGATTCTAGGCAGGGGCTCTACCACTGAGCCACGCCCCCAGCCCCTCACTGGGGGATTCTAGGCAGGGGCTCTACCACTGAGCCACACCCCAGCCCCTCACTGGGGGATTCTAGGCAGGGGCTCTACCACTGAGCCACACCCCCAGCCCCTCACTGGGGGATTCTAGGCAGGGGCTCTACCACTGAGCCACACCCCCAGCCCCTCACTGGGGGATTCTAGGCAGGGGCTCTACCACTGAGCCACACCCCAGCCCCTCACTGGGGGATTCTAGGCAGGGGCTCTACCACTGAGCCACACCCCCAGCCCCTCACTGGGGGATTCTACCCAGGGGCTCTACCACTGAGCCACACCCCAGCCCCTCACTGGGGCATTCTAGGCAGGGGCTCTACCACTGAGCCACGCCCCCAGCCCCTCACTGGGGGATTCTAGGCAGGGGCTCTACCACTGAGCCACACCCCAGCCCCTCACTGGGGGATTCTAGGCAGGGGCTCTACCGCTGAGCCACACCCCAGCCCCTCACTGGGGGATTCTAGGCAGGGGCTCTACCGCTGAGCCACACCCCAGCCCCTCACTGGGGGATTCTAGGCAGGGGCTCTACCACTGAGCCACACCCACAGCCCCTCACTGGGGGATTCTAGGCAGGGGCTCTACCACTGAGCCACACTCCAGCCCCTCACTGGGGGATTCTAGGCAAGGGCTCTACCACTGAGCCACACCCCAGCCCCTCACTGGGGGATTCTAGGCAGGGGCTCTACCACTGAGCCACACCCCAGCCCCTCACTGGGGGACTCTAGGCAGGGGCTCTACCACTGAGCCACACCCCAGCCCCTCACTGGGGGACTCTAGGCAGGGGCTCTACCACTGAGCCACACCCCAGCCCCTCACTGGGGGACTCTAGGCAGGGGCTCTACCACTGAGCCATGCCCCCAGCCCCTCAGTGGGGAATTTGGCTCTGTAGGTTAGCCACAGTGATGCTTACCTTCTGATTGGCTAAAACCTATCCACATCCCTTTCCCTGACTGGCCCGGGCTCAGCAGCCCCGCCCTGGCTGTCAACAGCCTCACGCTCAGCCTCTGATCACCCACCACTTCCCACCCACCACTTCCCATCCTCACATGTAATTGGCCAGGTTGTGCTCTTCCAGAGTGTGGGTCTCGAACCCGTGCGGGGTCGTGTCGAAGTAGTCGCTGCCGATGCCGCAGATGAAGCACTTGGTCTGGGGACAATGAAAGAGGTCAGAGTCAAGGCTCATGTGACATCCCTGCTATCCCATAACCCCATAGGTCCTTCCTTGGGCGCGACGCACCTCCATGTCCTCCTTCACTTGCTCCTGTTGGTCTCGGAGCTCCCCGAAAGCGTCAATAATCAGACCTGCGGCGGCAGAACAGAGGTCAACACCCTCGTACACCCAGCTCCTCTGCGCCTTGCCTTTCTTCCAAGGGTTTCCCAATCTTACCGCACCTCCCAAGCAGAGTAGAACCGGGTGCTCACTATGGACAGATAGTTCAAAGGGACGCACGGCTTAATCATCCTGGCAATCTTTGAGGTTAGTCCTGGTAACTAACCAGGTTGGCCTCAAGCGTACGGCAGGCCTCTGGCCTCTGCCTCCCCAGGGCTGGGGACTAAAGGCATCTGCCACTTTCCAGCTACTGTGCCTGTTTTTTTGTTGTTGTTGTAAGATTTATTTATCTATTATTTGTACATTAAGTATTCTGCCCGCATGTGAGCCTGCAGGCCCGAAGAGAGCACCCAATCTCATTACAGATGGTTGTGAGCCACCATGCGGTTTGCTGGGAATTGAACTCAGGACCTTTGGAAGAACAGGCAGTGCTCTTAACGTCTGAGCCATCTCTCCAGCCCTCCTGTGCCTGGTTTTAACACTTTTCGTTTTTCAGATGGAGAAACCAAGGTTTAGAGAGGCTAAGCCAGGGAGCTAGCCAGCCTCTAGGTACCATGTCCTCCCCCACCAGCCCCGCCCACGCAGCCCCGCCCACGCCCATACATGCCCCACACAGTCACACAACCCCACCCACAGTCACACAGGCCCAATCACACCCACACGCACCCCACCCACACACCCACGCAGCCCCACACACACCCACACTGCCCTGCCCACACATGCTCCACCTAGTCACACACACCCCGCCCATGCTCACACAAACCTGCCCACATGCCCCACGCAGCCCTGCTCACACCCACACTGCCCCGCCCACACCCACACAGCCCCGCCCACACGTGCCCCACCCACACCCACACGTGCCCCGCCCACACCCACGCAGCCCCACCCACACCTCACACAGCCCCGCCCACACGCACCCACACAGCCCTGCCCACACCTCACACGCTCCGCCCACACGTGTTCAGCCAGCACTGACCCTGAATGATGGCCAGCAGGATGACAATGACGAAGAAGAAAAAGGTGATGTCGAAGACGACCCGGTAGAGCTCATATTCGTCGCCCGCCGGGTCCTCAATCTCATCGCCGATGCCTCCGCCGGCCCGGACGCCCACGTACATGTGAAACAGGTAGCACTGCGGGAGGAGCGGCGGGCACACAGTCAGCTACCAGAGGACCATGCAGGCCTGGAGAGCCAGCAGTGACAGACACAGCTGGGGAAGTGTCAGGGCCGTGCCAGGGGGGCACAAGCCGGTGATGATTTAGACCATCAACTTGACGACAGGACCTAGAACTCAGGTCACGTCCGTGAGGAAGTTCGCAGCTTGGGTTAACTGCGTTGGGTTAACAGCTGCTAAGAAACTACTGGCCGCGCTACCAAAGGACCCAGGTTCAATTCCTGGACCCCGCACGGTGGGTCACTACTGTCTGTTAAGTAAGACGTACATGCAGGCAAAACACCATTATGTGTCAGAAGGGAGAGAGGGAGAAAAAGAAAGGCAGGAAAGAAGGAAGGAATACATACATAGTTTTTGGTTTCCACAAGGCACTGAAATAAGTTTGGTAAGGCTGAAGAGGCTACTGTTGACAAGAAGAGGCAGGGAGACCAGGCAGGCTCCAGTTATGACCCAAGTGAGGGTCAGACGGGGCATTTAATTTAAAAGGTAAGGTGTCAGGTGAGCTGGCGTGCGCGTGTTGGGCCTGGTGCAGGGCACAGAGAGATCAGTGGGGAGGACCAGACGTGTAAGGGAACACATCATCCTAGGCCTGAAGAAAGACCAGGAAGCCAAGATTCAAAAGCCGGAAGGACTGTGGTTAGACTCCAGCAGGACCAGCTCTTCTCTGTTTGGTTTTTGTTGTTGTTTTTGTTTTCCGAGACAGGGTCTCTCTGTGTAGCCCTGGCTGTCCTGGACTCACTTTGTAGACCAGGGTGGCCTCGAACTCACAGCGATCCTCCTGCCTCTACCTCCCGAGTACTGGGATTAAAGGCCTACGCCACCACGCCCGGCTATCTTCCCTGTTTTTCTAAGCCACGATGACACTTTCTGCTGGCTGTATGAGCCACCAGCAATTTCTAAGCGGAGGAGCCGGAGGGACTTGGTCCATCTGGCACATGGGACAGATGTCACGCCTACTTTTCTACATCCCCAGAAGCTGAGAAGACCCAGCTGTGTTGACTGAGAGCTCAGGCCCGAGCCAGTGATGGGGACCAGGCTGTGGGGACCCATGAGGCCAGATCCGAAGACATCTTCTGGCACAGAGCCCTGAAACGACTCTCAATTGCCGTCCTTCCTCTAGGGCGTGGACGTCAACCTGCGTTGTGATCTCCATGGTTAGCATGAGAGAAATAAGCACGCATAGGTCAAGTCATGGGAGAAAAAGAAAAGCTCTGTCTATCATCCCTGCCTGTGTAGCTCAGCCTGGCTCTGAACTCACCACCCTCCTGCCCCAGCTTCCTGAGTTCCGGGGCTGCATCAGCACAGTTTGCGGAGGTTCCCAAGGATAAGTGCCTTCCCGTGACGTCTCTGTGATCTCACAGGTGGCCAGGCCAGATGCAGTAGGTGTGTTGCTTGCTCCAAGTCATCCCACTCAGGGGATACAGAGAGCTCCTTGCCTTTCCAACAGTAGCACTTAACACTGTGGCCCATGGAACCCAGGCCAGCTCAACCTCCCAGCTACAGCCTCATAAACCAGCAATCTGAAGGCATTTTGGTTTGGTTTGGTTTGAGACCAGGGTTTCATCCTGTAGTCCTGGCTGGTGAGGAACTCAGAGATCCACCTGCCTCTGCCTCCCTTGGGATTAAAAAAGCTTGCAGCACCAACACCCAGCTGCTGCTTCCTTTCTTTCTTTCTTTCTTTCTTTTTTTTTTTATTTTCTTTCAGTTTAAAAAATGTGTTTACTTTCATTTTATGTGCTTGCGTGTATGTCTATGGCAGGGTGTCAGATCTTGGACTTACAGACAGTTGTGAGCTGCCATGTGGAGTGCTGGGAATTGAACCCTGGTCCTCTGGAAGAACAGTCATCTCTCCAGCCCTTCTTTCAGTTTTTTGAGACAGGGTCTCTCTGTGTAGCCTTGGCTGTCCTGGACTCACTTTGTAGACCAGGCTGGCCTCAAACTCACAGCGATCCACCTGCCTCTGCCTCCCGAGTGCTGGGGATAAAGGCGTGCGCCACCACTCCTGGCTTGCATTTTCTTAATTAGATTGATGGGGGAGGGTCCAGCCCATTTGTCGGTGCTTCCATCCCTGGGCTGGTGGTCCTGGGTTCTACAAGCAAGCAGGCTGAGCAAGCTAAGGGGAGCAAGCCAGTGAGCAGCGCCCCCTCCACGGCTCCTACGTCAGCTCCAGCGGCGGCGCCTGAGTCTCTGCCTTCACCGCTTTTATCGCTGAACTGTTGCTATACGGAACTGCGAGTGAAACGAACCCTTTCCTCCTCCAGCTGCTTTTGGTCACGGTGTTTCACCACAGCAATAGACACTTTAGTGATTTCCAAGCTGGCGGGGTGGGGGCGGGGGTGGGGACGGGGGAGGGGGTGGGGGCGGGGGGGGGGCGGGGGAGGGGCTCACCGTCATCATGTCGTCACACTTCATGTCTGGTTCGTCCTCGTCTTCGCTCTTGTTGTAGAATTTGCGGAAGAAGTTGAAGGCCACCACGGTGTACAAGTACACCACCACAGCTAGGAGCCCCACAGTCATCACCAGCTGGGGACAGGCGGGCACTGGTCAGCTCTGCGCGCCTCCTACACAGGGCCCTCAACTCTCTGCCCCTTTAAATTCAAGGTCCCATAAGCTTGGCTCTCCCTTTCCCAGAATGCCCTAGGCCGGGCAGTTGTGGCGCACACCTGTAATCCCAGCACTCGGGAGGCAGAGGCAGGTGGATCGCTGTGAGTTCGAGGCCAGCCTGGTCTAAAGAGCTAATTCCAGGACAGTCAGGGCTACCCAGAGAGGCGCAGCTCAAATAATCTCCCCACAAAACACAAAAACTAACCAAAGACCCTTCCAGATTACCATGCCCCTCCCCGCCCAGGAAGCCCCTCCCCGCCCAGGAAGCTCCTCCCCTCCCAGGAGGCTCCTCCCCTCCCAGGAAGCCCCTCCCCTCCCAGGAAGCCCCATTCCTCCGACGTCTTCCCCTTGACCCTGCCCTTCAGAGACGACCCCGCTCTCATCTACCCTCTCCCACGCTATCAGGCCGTCTTCCTCAGTAGCTCTTGACCACCTCCCCTCCCCCTCTGCCACTCCCAGCTTTCCACGCAGGCCCCCACCGCACCTGCTTTCCGTTGTGGGTGACAGACGAGAGGATGGTGCGCAGCGTCTTGACTCCCATGGCGATGTCCAGGAGGTGGGCAGCGAAGAAGAAGTTATTGTAGTGTCCCAGGAGGGACATCACCATGTACCAGCCCAGATACAGGAAAGACTGAGTGTAAAAAGGGTCTGGGTTAGGAGACACGGAAGGACACCCCGGAGCAAGCACTGATGTCTTCTCTGCCTAGGGGGAGTATCTGTTCGCCCCAGAGCAGGAGAGAGCTAGGGACCAGGTAGGAGGTCCGCTACAGAAGGGACCCACAGCCACGGATGTTCTGGGGACAAGGGACAAGGGGCCAGATAATGCCAGCACTCCGGGAGGCTGAGGCAGGTGGATGTCTGTGAGTTTGAGGTCAGCCTGGTCTACAGAGCGAGTCCAGGACAGCCAGCCTGCTGCACCCCTCTCCATACACAGCCCCACCGTCCTCACGTTGTCTGTGAAGATGACTCCAAACTTCCAGATCTGGTACTTGACATCGATGGACATGATCCTGTGGGGAGGGAGACAGCCAGATGCCTGGGTGTCAGACACTAGCCACCCACGTACCCCCACCCCCCCCACCCCGCCCTGCCTCTGGCAGAGGTGGTCCTCTCACCATGTCAGCAGGCCCGGTGGGGGGTCAGGTTTGCGGTCGTTGTGGGCTGTGATCTCCAGGGAGGCCAGATCCATACCCAGCAGCTCAGCGATCCGCTCCCGCCCGAAGATGTCCCCGTGTTTGTCCAGAACCTGTAGGGGAGAGTGGCGGGCTGTGAAGGCAACGCTGCTGCTGGGGAAGGGGATTGATGTTGCCTGGGTAGGGGCTCAAGGGGGCACTTGACTTCGCAGGAGGAACAGGGGAGCATTTTTCCTGGAAGGAAGGGCCTGATTCCTGCAGGTTTTCTGGAGGAAGGTCCAACGTCCGGCAGGGGCGGTAACTAACCTACTGGGGAAGCTTGTAGCATTCGAGGAGGCAGACCATGGCTGTGAAATTGGAACCCCTGTCTCCCACAGAAGCCCGGCAGTAGATCACCGTGTTCACTCACCACGGCGGCCTCTCCGGTCAATTCCCACATTCCTACTCTGGGCGCTTTGCCGGGGCTAATCTAGACTAGACACCTACCTACCTGGCTCACCCCACCTCCTAATAAACTCTGAGGGCCGCTCCGGACCTCTCTGACAAAACAGCAACCTTTCCTGGCCAGTGCACACACTCTCCTGCGATTCCACGCTGAGTTAGTGCCTATACTTATTTATTTATTTATTTTTCCCCCCAGAGTCTCATCATGTAGCCCTGGCTGGCCTGGAACCCAGTCTGTAGACCAGGCTGGCCTCGAACTCACAGAGATCCACCGGCCTCTGTCCCTGGAGTGCTAGGATAAAAGGCACAATGCTGGAACACTTGGGTATTTAGGTTTGTTTGTTTGTTAGCTTTATGTATGTGTGTTGCCCCACGTGTGCAGTGCCCATGGGGTCAACAAGAGGGAACCTCACACACTGTAGCTGGAGTTGCAGGAAGCTGTGAGACACCGTGTGGCAGACGACTAAATCCAGGTCGTCTGCAAGAGCAGTCAGTGCTCTTCACTCTTGGGCCATTTTTACTTTTCAGAGATTTACTGCCAAGTTTTCGTTTGGGTTTACTTTTTCCAAGATTTACTATTTATTTAGCTGTCTGTATGTTTGCCTGTGTGATTGTGTGCCCCATGTGTGTGACTTCCAGAGAGTGTCAGATCCCCTGGAGCTGGAAATGTAGGAAGTTCTACGCTGCCAGATGTGGGTGCTGGGAACCGAACTCAGGTCCTCTAGAGGATCCGCAAGAGTTTTTAACTACTAAACCATCTCTCCATTCACTCATCCACCCATCCATCATCCATCCATCCATCCACCCACCCATCCATCTTCCCACCCACCTATCCATCCACACATCCATCCATCCATCTTCCCACCCACCTATCCATCCACACATCCACCCACTCTCCCATCCATCCATCCCTCCATCCACTCATCCATCCACCCATCCATCCACCCACCCACCCACCCACCCACCCACCTTCCGTGTAGAGGCTGGGAGGGTCAGAGTGAAGTCTCAGGCAGCCCACTTAGCCTGCACTCACTATGTAGACGAGGACAGCTTTGAGCTCAGGCCCTCCAGCCTCCTGAGAACAGGCATGCAGCAGCTTCTTTAATTTTATACGGTGCTGGGGACTGAACCCAGGGCCTCGTGCATGCTTTAGACGCATTCCCCCCACTGAGCTACGTCTTCAGGCCCTCAAATGGACAGTTCTTAACTCATCTCCTCTCTCATATGCCTACAGACTCCAGAGTCCTCACCCTGTGCCCTTTATATGCATCGTCTCTTTTGAGAAGGAACTATGATCACCGTGCCCATATTCCCCGGGGGAATCTCCTCAGAGTGGCACAGCCCTTGCTTAGGGTCCTGTACAAAGCAAGGACTTGACAAGGTCAGGGCTGGTCTCCTGGCAGCGAGAGACTCCGCCTAGGGGCCCTCCCTTCCCCACGTGGCCCTCTCACCTTCCGCTTGACAAACTTGTCCCAGTAGTTGCTGGGGAAAGACCTGTGAAGAGAGAAGTGTGGAGCGGTCAGGGTGGTGTGGTGCTTGACGCTGACCAACCTGTAGTCCTTCATGGGCTGGCAGGGAAGGGTTAGGGCTGCGGCCCTCTCGGAGGAGGTGTGTCGCTTTGAGGGCTCTAAAGACCACACCAGGCTCCGGCTCTGTCTGTCTGTCTGTGTCTGTCTGTGTCTCTGTCTGTGTCTGTGTCTCTGTCTGTCTGTCTGTCCCCCCCTCTGTGTTTGTCTGTGTGTCTCTCTCTCTCACTGTGTGTCTCTCTGTCTGTCTCTCTGTCTGTGTCTGTGTCTCTGTCTGTCTGTCTGTCCCCCCTCCCCCTCTGTGTTTGTCTGTCTGTGTCTCTCTCTCTCACTGTGTGTCTCTCTCTGTCTGTCTCTGTCTCTGTCTCTCTTGCCTAGGGATCAAGATACAGACCTCTCAGCTATTCTCCAGCACCCTGCCTGCCTACCTGTCACCTCACCAAGAAAGCTTTATGCAAATCCCCAACTAAATGCTTTTTTTTTTCTTTTCTTTTCTTTTTTTCTTCTTGTTCTTAGAGACAGGGTCTCTCTGTGGAGCCTTGGCTGTCCTGGACTCGCTCTGTAGACCAGGCTGGCCTCGAACTCACCGAGATCCGCCTGCCTCTGCCTCCCGAGTGCTGGGATTAAAGGCGTGGGCCACCACACCCAGTGCTCTTAACTGCTGAGCATCTCTGCAGCCCTCTCCAAGTTACTTTTTGCAACAGAGTCTCTCACTGAACCCCTGAGGTCACCAATCCCCTAGACTAGTTGGCCAGTGAGCCCCATGGACCCCTCTCTCTTTGCCTCCTAGCTCTGGGATCCCAGGCACGCAGATTTTTATATCACTGCTGAGGATTTGAACCCAGGTCCTCATGGTGAGCAGCGAGCAGTTTGCCCATTAAGCTGTCATGCCAGCCTCACAGCCGTAGGGAGACAGAACAAGCCGGGCCACAGGGGCCTTGCCACTCGGAAGCCCCGCCCTGCCACCTCTGCCACCCTGAGGTGGGGCTGGGCGGGCACTCACGGTGTGTTGAGCACCAGGCGGTCCCACTGTCCTTTGACGTCGTCGTCCTCAGGCTGCTCCGTGATGTAGAGACCGTCGAACTCCAGCTTCCGGGCCAGCTCCTTCTCCCGCTTAAAGATCACCAGGGGCACCTAGGGGTGGAGGGAGGCAGAGGGGAGGGGTGGCTTCAGGGTAAGCACGGAGACCATGGGGCCTGCCTGCAGCCCGTGAGTGACACCGAAGGGGCTTTCTCGGGCTTCAGGGTGCAGAGAGGGAAGTGATGGTGGAGGGTCAGGGGTGGCTGGGGAGGTGCAGGCCGAGGGTGGGAAGAGGGGAAAAGCTGAGGGCACCCGGTTGTCTGCTGCAGGCTGGGGTTCCGGAGGGGAAGTGTCCACTCAGGGTGTGAGGTGTGGATGGACAGGGAAGGAGAACAGCACACTGAACTCTATGCCAAAGAGCTGTGTTCATTCTGAAAAAATTCCAAGATTTACACAAACCTCCAGACCCGCGGAGTCAGCAGAGGCTTGAGACATGCCTTGCAGGGGTGGGGGGAAGGGGGGTCCATGACAAACCTTGGCATTTCTAACATCAGAATCCACTCCCTGTCACATGTGAGACCCCAGAGACACCCCAGGCGGCAGATAGATCTTCCTTTCTTCCATTTAGACCAGGCTAGCCTGGAATTTAGAGAGATCTGCCTGGCTCTGCCTCTTGGGCAGTGAGACTAATGGTGTGTTCCACCATGGCAGACCTTGCATCCTTTGTTTCACTTTAAAAAATGGTTTTTGGTTTTGGTTGTTGTTTTGGTTTTGGTTTTTTGAGACAGGGTTTCTCTGTGTAGCCTTGGCTGTCCCGGACTCGCTTTGTAGATCCTCCTGCCTCTGCCTCCCGAGTGCTGGGGTTATAGGCGTGCGCCACCACACCGGGCTTACAGAGATCTCTTAAAGGAAGATTTTATTTTTATTACTTTTAGTTGTGTGTGTGTGTGTGTGTGTGTGTGTGTGTGTGTGCATGTACACACGAGTGCAATATTAATGGAGGTCAGAATCGCCTGGTGTTGAAATTACAGGCTGTCTGCGCTGCCTGGCGTTGGTGCTGAGAACCGAACTCTGGTCCTCCGCAAGAGCAGTGTGTGCTCTAAACTGTAGAGACCATCTCTCCAACTCCTCGCTTCACGGAGATCTTAACTGACTAACAGGTGGGAAATCATATTCTCCCTGAGAAGTTTGTCCCCTCCACGGGGAAATGAACACAGCCCTATAGGCACAGATAACCCGGGGCTTGTACGGCCCGGTCAGCTCTGGTCTGCATCAGCTCCCATGCGCAAAAGCACCCTTGCTGAAGACCCCAGGCCTGTGTCGCTTTACCCAACCCACCATCACAGCCCCAGGACCGCAGTCGAGGGTCACGCCGCCGTCCCACCTTGAGACAGTTGTAGCCGATGATGCAGAGGAAGGCCACCAGAGTGTGCAGCAGACTCAAGCACCGCAGAGCAGGCTCCATGTAGCCCGTGCTCTCCTCCAGGAAGTAGTACACCATGTTGTCATCTTCATCACCCTCCACCTCCTCACCGGCCCCAGAGCCCCAGCCAGAGCCACCGCCAGACCCTGCCCCTGACATGTCCCCAGCTCCGGAGCCTTCTATGTCGTCCTCCCCTGGTGGAGAGTCTGAGACCTGAAGTGGGGTCAAAGCGGGGGTGGGGGAGTGGGGAGGGTCAAATCAGAGAGGGGACCCTGGTGGCACCCGGTCTGTTCCACCCAAACTCACATTTATATGACACACTTCCTTTTGTTTCCTCACACTCCTCCTCACTTCCGCCTTTTGGGACGCGAGTCTCACTCTATAGCGGAACTCACTATGTAGACCAGGCTAGCCTCAAAACTCAGAGAGCTCCATCTGCCTCCGCTTCTTGAGCGCTAGGATTGAAGGCGAACACGACCACTACCGTTCCTATTTCTTTTTGACATGGTACCTTGATAGCATAGGCTTGCCTGGGATTTTGCTATGTAGCCCAGGCTGGCCTCAAACTAGTGTGATGTTCTCTGTTAGCTTCCCAAGTGTGGAGACTACGGGTATGTGGCTCCACACCAGGCTTTTAGGACACTTTCTAGACCCAGGGGCCGATTTATTTATTTATTTATGACTGTGTCTCATGCATCCCAGACTGACCACAAAGTCTCTCTATAGCCAAAACTGACCTTGAACTCTTTTTTTTTTTTTTTTTTTTTAAAGATTTATTTATTTATTATGTGTACAGTGCTCTGCCTGCATGTACACCTGCAGGCCAGAAGAGGGCACCAGATCCCATCATAGATGGTTGTGAGCCACCATGTGGTTGCTGGGAATTGAACTCAGGACCTCTGGGAGAGCAGGCGGTGCCCTTAACCTCTGAGCCATCTCTCCAGTCCCCAACCTTGAACTCTTGATCCTCCTGTATCAGTCTTACTTTTTGAGATAAAGTCTCGCTATGTAGGCTTAGCTGGCCTAGAACTTACAGAGATCTGTCTGTCTCTGTCTTCCAAGTTTTGGAATTTCAGGCACCCCAGAATCACCACCACCACCACTGGTTCCCTCTTTTTTTTTTTTTCTTTCTTTCTTTTTTGAGACAGGGTCTCTCTGTGATAGTTTGGCTGCCCTGACTCGCTTTGTAGACCAGGCTGGCCTCGAACTCACAGCGATCCACCTGCCTTTGCCTCCCGAGTGCTGGGATTACAGGCGCGCGCCACCGTGCCCAGCTTCCTGGCTCCCTCTTTTACGTTTCACAAGTCTCAGACGTAAATGTGGTTTTGATCCCATTTTGAGGACGAGGAGGCCGAGGCACAGAGAGGTTAAGCATTTGCTCACCACACACCTGTCTCTTCTCTAGGGCCCTGGCAAGGACCAGAAGCCTTCTCTAGCCTGGGAGGCCTGGTTCCCTGCCCTCCCCCTAACCTCCCCCCTGCCCTCCTCCTTCTGTGAGCCACCTGCTTTCTTCTCCACACACACCTTTTAGCTGCTCTGAAAGCCCCACATCACCAGGTGCTACAGAGGGGACTCCCACACCTGGGTACCGCCTGGCAGGTGGCAGTGCTGGCTGGGGGAGCAGCTCCTGTGTCTTATACTAACTTTTAAATTCACTCATGTACCTGTCCCGTATGAGCCCAGACCCCTCCCCCAACTCAGCCCCCCTCCCCCGCTCCCCCCTCTCCTCCCAGCCGTCTAGGCTGAACTCCTCATGGAAGGCTCAGCCTGGAATCTCCTCCCTTCCCTGAATGGGGCTCCCGCACCTGTCCTGTGCTGAACCTCCCACCTCGCAGCTGGGTGACAACCTGATGACACCCCCCCACTCCCACCCCGGGCCGTGGGGGGGGGGGCCGTTGACACAGTATAGGCACCTTGTAGAACAACAATATGAAGTTGATGGCAAACGCCAAGAACAGGGCCAGGAATCGCAGCGTGTAGAAGTTCCTCGACAAGTAGTTCTGGAAGGAGAGAGGAAGAGCCTTGCTCGCAGCGCGGCCTCATCCCTGTTTACCCATAACCAAAGCGCCCCCCCCCCATCCCCAAACAGCTGCCCCCGCAACCTCCTACTCAAGGAGCGCTTGCTGCTGCCGCGGCCTCTAAGCTTTCTCCCACTGGGAACATCAAATGCTCGCCCTTGCTTCACTCCCAGCGCAGCCACGGTAGCCCTTTACAAAGGAAGAGACCTAGGAGGCTCAGGGAGGTGCTGTCTTTCTCAAGGGAACCAGGGAGTCTCTGTAGCCCCCCAGTCCGGTCGGTCCGTCCCTCGGCTCAGTCCCGCCAATCAGGGACAGTGCGTGATCCGCCCCGCCATCTTGGATCTCCGACCCAGGGAGTTTGATGCCAGGCGAGCTCTCCGGCACCGAGCCATGCCCTCACCCCTGGCAGCCCCCACCCCATCCCTGGGACCGGAGTCCAACCCCCCCCCCCCGGCCCCTGGCACACTGTCTGCTTTACTGGGAGCAGGAGATGACTTCATCGCGCCATCTTTTCCTCCCCACTTCTATTCCTCTTACGACTCCTCGGAGAACTGCCCTTCCATTCAACATGTCTCCACCCGCCGCACTCTGTCTCCCAGCTGTGCCTGGGGACAGCTCTGCCCTCCCTTCAGAGGGACCTTCTGTGAGATGACCTTGGGGGGAGGTGGGTCTCCCAAGAAGAGAAAAGCATCACCGCGCCCCTGCTGGGGGCTCACCAAGAACTTCACCCTCTGTACTTCCAGTTCACCCCAGAATTCCTCCAGGCCGGCACCTGCAGCTTCCTCCTTCTTGGGAGGGGGTGGGGGCGGTGCCTTCGTGGGGGGCTCAGGAGGCGGCTCGGGGACGGCTTCCTTCTCCCCATTCTCCGCACTGTGGGACACAGAAAAGGCTCGGGCAGTTCGTTCACTCAAGGTCACTCATTTGGGGGGCCAGCCTGTGCCAGGCCAGGTCTGGATGGTGCTGGGGACCCAGGATGACGAGACAAGCACGGGCTTTGAGCACAGAAACTCCGTTAAATGGAGCTGAGTAGCTGGGTTGGGGTTACTTTTTTTTTTTTTTTTTTTTGAGACAGGGTTTCTCTGTGTATCCTTGGCTGTCCTGGACTCATTTCTGTAGACCAGGCTGACCATGAACTCACATTGATCTGCCTGCCTCTGCCTCCCCAGTGCCAGGATTAAAGGTGTGTGCCACATTCACCTGGCCTGTTTTTACTTTTTATTTTGAGACAGTGTACCCGTAGGTTGCCTAGGATGGCCTTGAACTTGCTCTGCCTCAGGGAGGCCTGCAATGTGGGACTCGTCCGCCTGGATTAGATGAGATCACCACTCCCCATCAAAATAACTTGTCCCATGGAGCCTGTGAAGCAGACAGGGGGCGGGGGGTAGGGGGGAGAACCACATGCTTGGAGACCTGGCACTAAAAGGAGCATCCTATGTCTGTGACCTTTGGAGTCTCTCCTGCATCCCCAGGTATGGACCGGATGATGCTGAGGGCAGGGACGAGGCAGAGTGACCAGGACAACTCTGGTCCTTGACCTCAGAAGGCTCTCAGTCCAAGAGATGGGCTGAGGCAAGGATCTGGCGCCCCCTCTACTCGCAGACACTCACTCAGCTTTCTCGGGCTCGGGCTCCGGCTCCGGCTCCGGCTCTGGAGGCAGCTCTTCCTCTTCTCCATCCACCTGGGGACCAACCGGGGACAGGGCGCAGGGCTGAGCTCCTGGGTGCTCACCAACCTCTCTCTAGCCTGTTACCCTCGGCCTTCACTTCTCTCCCCTGGCTAATCAAGGTGTTCTTCTAGATTCCGCCCCCACCCCCCACCTAGGAAGAGGGGACCACGAGGCTAAGGGAGATAGAAATGCCTGGTTCGCCAGGTGTGATGGCGCAAGCTTTTAATCCCAGCACTCGGGAGGCAGAGGCAGGAGGATCGCTGTGAGTTCGAGGCCAGCCTGGTCTACAGAGTGAGTCTGGGACAACAACAAGAAATGCCCGGCTCACAATCCTATGTGGAAACAGTCTGAATTCAAAGAGCCTTTTGTCTGGCTGTGGTGGGTTCTCGCTGTGTATCCCAGGCTGGTTTTTAATTCTAGATTCTCCTACTTCATCCTTACCAGTGTTGAAATCACAGGCTTTGTTTGTTTGTTTGTTTGTTTTTTCCAAGATAGGGTTTCTCTGTGTAGCCTTGGCTGTCCTGGACTCACTTTGTAGACCAGGCTGGCCTCGAACTCACAGCGATCCGCCAGCCTCTGCCTCCCGAGTGCTGGGATGAAAGGCGCGCGCTACCACGCCCCGCTTGACGTCACAGGCTTTTGTCAGCATGCTTGCCCGAAGGATGCTCTTGTCTCTCTTGGATTCTCATCACGTTGACAGCCACAGGCATCAAGTCATAGCGCCGCTGTGTGAGCATATTGGCAGACCTTTCTCTCTCACACAGACTGCATAGCTCCCTACAGCCCTGTTCCTCTGTCCTTGGTACTGTCTCCGTGGGTCCTTCTAGGTCTGGCGCCTCCCCCACTCCTCTGACTTGGTTCTCTCTAGCGCTCCCCCTCTTCCCAAGTATCTGTTTCTCTCCCCAATTCTGTTCCACTTTTTCTGAGGGGTTCTATCAGGCCGTCCCTCTCTCTCCGTGCCCTGGAGCCTTGGCAGGCCTCTCTCACCCCCAGCTTCCTCTTGAGGATGGGCGAGCCCTCCGGCGTGGGGGGTTCCACTGGCGTCGTGTCACCCATGTCCCCGAGACCACCAGCGCCTTCAGGCCGGAAGGGGCTTCCATCGGCCACGGCCACCGCCCCGTCGGCACCTCCCGTGCCAGCCTGGTCCCCTGCCGCCTCTTCGTCTCCGGCGCCCTCGGCGGCATCGCCTTCACCCTCTCCTTCTCCCTCTCCCTCCGCATCGCTGCCAGGGCCGCTCGACGGCTGGCCGTGCACCTCGTCGCCCGTGGGGTCCGGCATGCCTGCCAGGAGCTCGGTGACTGTCACCTTCTTGGCGCTGTCTACCAGCCCGCCTCCGAACAGCGAGCCCCAGAGCAGGCGCAGCGCCCCGGCCGCCGCGCCCGCGCCCGCGCCCCCGGCTCGCGCCACCAGCGCCCAGAGCAGCGTGGCCACCGCCGTGGCCGCCTCCCGCGCCGTCAGCCGCCGCAGCTTCCGCACGCGCCGCCGCAGGCTACGGTAGCTCAGGCCCCGCAGCGTCCGGCCGGCCCCGGCCGCCAGCCATGCCCACACGCCCGCCGCCGCTGCGGTAGCGCCCGAGCCGTCGGACCCCGCTGCGCCCTCCTCCGCCTCCTCGGTGCCCTCGTCCTCGTCCTCCTCGGGCTCGCCCTCGGGCTCGGAGATCTGAGCTGCGATCTGCATCTCAAAGATCGTGTCCTCGCAGAAGCTCACGAACATCTCCATCTTCTCGGATTCGCCGCCCTCGTTCACCACGTCGAAGATGAACTGGCGCTTGGACTCCTTCACCTGCGGGAGTAGGGAAGTGGACGGGCGGGGTTCACTGTAGCAGCCGCCCTTTGAGACTGGGACTTAGGTAGCCCAGGCTAGCCTCCAGCTTACCTATGGGGTGGAGGATGGCCTTGAACTGCTGATAGTCCTGCCTCCGCCTCCTGAGTGCTGGGATCACCCTCCACAATTTCCTTCCCCCACCCCCCACCCCAAGACAGGGTCTCTTTGTGTAGCCTTGGCTGTCCTGGACTTGCTTTGTAGACCAAGCTGGCCTTGAACTCACAGCCCTCTGCCTGGCCCTGCCTCCCAAGTGCTGGGATTGCAGGCGTGCCACACCACGCCAGGCCACAATTTTCTTTATTATCGTTATCCGTTATCTGAAGGGCTGAAGACATGGCTCAGCGGTTAAGTGCGTTGGCTACTCTTCCTGAAGACCCCTGGTTCGGTTCCCAGCATCTATCGAGGGGCTCTGTAACCCCAGTTCCAGGCCTTTTAATGCCCTCCAGACACACACATGCAGGCGGGTGAACTCACTACTTGCAAGCAACATACTCGCGCATAAAATAATCTAAAACAATAAAATTATGTGTATATAATGTGTATCTGAGTGCATGTGCGTGCAAGGGACCTAGGATCCTGGGAGAGGGCATAAGAGTCTCTAGAACTATGGGGGCTGGAGAGATGGCTCAGCAGTAAAGAGCATTGATTGCTCTTCTAGAGATCATGAGTTCAATTCCCACAACCACATGGTGGCTCACAACCATCCACAATGAGAACTGGTGCCCACTTCTGGGCTGCAGGTGTACATGCAGGCAGAGCACTCTATACATAATAGATAAGTCTTTTTTTTTTCCCCCAAAACAGGGTTTCTCTGTGTAGCCTTGGCCGTCCTAGACTCACTTTGTAGACCAGGCTGGCCTCGAACTCACAGTGCTCCACCTGCCTCTAAATAAATAAATCTTTAAAGAAGAAATGATGGACTGTAGTGGTGCACCCCCTGTAATCCTCGCATTTGGGAGGCAGAGATCAGCCAACGTCTCTGGGTTTCAGGACAGCCTGGTCAATACAGTGAATTCCAGGCTACTGCACAGTAAGCCCCTGCCTCCAAAATAATGATGGTGATAACAAATAGTAATAAAAATAAGCAGCAGTTACGAGCGCTCATTAAAGATGGTTGTGAGCCACCATGTGGTTGCTGGGAATTGAACTCTGGACCTTTGGAAGAGCAGCCAGTGTTCTTAGCCTCTGAGCCATCTCTCTAGCCCCACCCCACCCCACCCTATACTTTCTTTTACATTTAAGGACTCATGGTCTTGTTATGCTGCCTGGGCTAGTTCTGACAATCTTCCTCACTCAGCCTCCAGGATACCTGGGTCTACAGGTGCACACCACTGCACACAGCCCAAAAGTTATTAACAGCTGCTAGTTACAGAGCATGGCTGTGCATGCTTGTCGACTCAGCACTCGGGAGGCTGAGGCAGGAGGATCCCGAGTTCTAGACTGCTCTGGGTGCAGAGTGGGTTTGGGGCTAGTCTGAGATACAGGTGTGTGTGTGTGTTTTCTCATGTATGTTGTATGTGTGTACAGCAGCACTTGTTGGCCATGAACCAAGAATTTATATGAACCTAGACAGTCCCTGGGGCAACACACAGATTATAAAGAAAAAGTTGGATTTGAGCTCCCAAGAGGCTAGCTCCAGAATCTAGCTTGTGTTTATTTTGTTTCTATTTTTGCTTTTGTTTTGAGGCAGTCTGCATCATCCTTAGCACGTGCTTGCTTTGTACATGTGATCCTCCTGCCTCAGCCTCCCAAGCGCTGGGGCTCCGTGTGTGTATTCCTACACGCTCAGGGACTCATATGTCTCAGACTAATCTCAGATGCTGCCGGTTGCTAAGGCTGACCCTGGACTCCTGGTCCTCCTGCCTTTGTGCCCGCGTGCTGGGATCACACGCGTGTGCCACTATTCTGGGACCACACACATGTGCCACTATTCTGGGCTCCTTTTAGTCTTTCTGGGAGTATGGCAGTTGAGGGCAAAAGTTTTGCAGCTGATTCCGCTACGACAAAGCCGGGTGGCTTTTTATTTAATTCCCTGGGGCCTCAGTTTCTCCATCCATAAATGGGGCACAGTGGAAGGGCTGAGGGGGCTGCTAGGATGACTGAGGGGGGTTGGGTGGCTAGGTTAGTGGCTGCCTGGTGTTTGATAAATGTTCCTGTATTATTCCCCCAGGAGGCCGACGTGGACACGCGTGGATCCTTAGGAGCACAGGAGGGTGTGTGTAGGGTGAGCGGGTATCTGGGGAGACCCCAGGAAGACAGAGTATGCACTAGGGGAGCAAGCGAGGGACAGAGTGGGAGGAAGAGAAGAGCTAGCACAGCACACAGCCATCGAGGAGGACAGGGTGAGTGGAGGCTCCCTGCAGATGCATGGGCACAGATACTCAGGGTGCACGGGTGTGTACATGTGCACATGTGGCCCCGATGGGACGTGAGTACCGTGATGAAAGATCAGGAGGGTCCTTGTGGAGAGTGGGGGGGGAGGTGGGGGGAGAGTGGGCGGGAACCACAGACCAAGATAGGAGTCAGGGGGGAGTGGAGCATCGGCTACCTGGGAAGACGCTGACTGCGTGTGAGCACACCGCGTGAGGCTCTCCGTGCGGGAAGACCAGGGGACCATGAGGAGGAGAAGTCATGTGAGGGCCTGCACATTTGCAGTCTGTGCAAGGGGTGTGTGTGTGTGTGTGTGTGTGTGTGTGTGTGTGTGTGTGTGTGCGTGCATGTGGGAGTCAGGGTAAACAGGCCCAAGGCATTAGACAGGACCTGTGGGCAGATTCCTGAGCTGTGTTTCTATGAATGGTGTGGGGTTAAGGAGCCCATGCGTGTGTGTGAACCTCATGGGCTATGGGGGTGTGCTAAGGGTGTGTGAGTGACTACGAGGGCATGAAGACTTTGAGTGCAAGTGCAAGTGCAAGTGCAAGTGCCTCCTGGGGTGACTGACAGGACAGGGCAGGGGCTGAGGGTGGATGAGGGTGGGAAACGCAAGAAAAGGGAAGTGGGCTCACAAATGAGCTAAGAGCTCCCGGCAGGCGGGGAGCATGCTGGAGCTGTGAGTGTACTCTCAGGGGAGTGTGTGAGGCGCTGTCAAGCACTAGTGGGTTGGATGTGTGGGGCTGGGGGCCGGGAGCCCTGAGGTAGGACTCAGAAGGCCCAGGCTGCCCGGGACATGGTTCTGAGGGGTATATGTGAGAGAGCGGAGTGTGCTAGCTTGCATGCCGGGGCACCCCCAGAGTCATGGAAGTGTATGGGAGAGTGGGCATAGAGGGCGGGCGAGCAAGGTGTGTGTAACCGCGCAGACTGACTGCAGGGGTGTGACTACATCGCTGCATCAGAACTGACATCGCACTGGAGCTCCCAGGGTCAGTTGCAAGGCACGGTGCACTGGAGCAGCCGTGAGGGCACACCTGTGCTGCTGCCGCTGCAACGCACAAGGAATGCACAGGAGGAACTGCAAACTTGTCTCTGAGAAGGGGTGTGTGGTGCGGTTCCATTGGGAGCTTCCTAGCATGCAGAAAGCCGTGTGTTTTGATTCCCAAATAGCCAGATATGGTGGCACATCCTGTGATCCCAGCACTTGGGGAGCCGGAGGTAGGAGTCATCCTTAGTTACAGGGAGCTTAAAGCCAGCCTAGGATAGGTAGAACCTTGTGTTCCAGGAGAATACAGTGGCGGAGGGGTGTGGGCTGGTCGGAGCCGGGCGGGGCCGGAGGGGAGGTACAGACACTGACAGACACTGAAGGTGTACACAGCCCCCACGTAGGGTACGAACACTCAGGGTACCAAGGCTTCATGCAGGTCTACTGACCTGCGGCATCTCCCACTGGGCGCGATTGGTCTCTGAGATCTCAAAATAGATCCGCTCTATGCGACGCGACGCGCCCATGATCTCGATGCGGCCCAGGTAAGGGCGGAAGTACTCCAGGATGCTCTCAGCCAGCTCTAGGAAGTTGCGCAGGCGCGGGTCGTGCGGCACGTGCTCCGACAGGTTGGTCAGCAGCACCGCCACGTTGAAGCCGATGTCCCGCGCCGGCTCCTGGAAGCGGTTCGCAAACTCTTCACAGTTGATCATGTCGTTCTCATCCGCTTCGGAACACGAAAGCAGGAACTGGATCTCTGGGCCAGAGAACTGCTTCTGGCTGTCCATGGCCTGTGGGTGGGCGGGAGAGGTCAGTGTGCGTGCGTGCGTGCGTGCGTGTGTGTGTGCGTGCGTGTGTGTGTGAACTCAAAAGCCTCAGTATCATCAACAGCCAATTAAAAGGGAGTGGGCTAGGCTGGGCGTCAGAGGCAGATCTTTTGTGAGTTTGAGACCAGCCTGGTCTACATAGAAAGTTCCAGGCAAGCCAGAACAACATTGTGAGATTCTGTCTCAAAAACAAACACAGCCACACTGACAACGAAACCTCACAAAACGAAAGCCTCAATTAGTAGGGTGCTTGCAGGAGGTACGTGATGAGTTCCCGGTAAGTGGGGTGTGGAGGCGCATGCCTGTCGTCCCAAAACAGAAATAAAAATGGGCCCCATGCTCTTGGTAAAATAACGGTGTTTGTTTTGTTGTTGTTGTTGTTTTCGAGACAGGGTCTCTCTCTGTAGCCCTGGCTGTCCTGGACTCACTTTGTAGACCAGGCTGGCCTCGAACTCACAGAGATCCGCCTGACTCTGCCTCCTGAGTGCTGGGATTAAAGGCGTGCGCCACCACCACCCGGCTTTGTTGCTGGTTTTTCTTTTTCTTTTTCTTTTTTTGGTTTTTCGAGACAGGGTTTCTCTGTGTAGCCTTGGCTGTCCTGGGCTCACTTTGTAGACCAGGCTGGCCTCGAACTCACAGAAATTCACCTGCCTCTGCCTCCTGAGTGCTGGGATTAAAGGCGTGATCTACCATGCCCAGCTAATAATGGGTTGGTTTTTTGTTTGTTTGTTTGTTTGTTTTGTTTTTTAATCAAAATTTTTGATTCTGTTTGTTTGAGACAGGGTCTATGTAGCCCTGGCTGTCCTGAAACCCGTCCTATAGCCCAGGCTGGCACCTAAGTGTATAGAGAACCTCCTGCTTCTGCCTCCTGAGTGCTGGGATCGAAGGTACGTGCCACCACAGTAGCTTATTTTGTTTTTCTAAGACAAGGTCTCATGTAGCCCAGGCCGGCCTCAAACTCACTCCATAGCCAAGGCTGGCCCAAAACTTCCAATTCCCCTGCCTCAGCCTTCTGAGTGTTGAGATTACCCGCATGCACCGCCCTACTCAGTTTTCTGCAGTTCTGGGAACCAACCCCAGGGCCCCATGCATGCTCGGCAAGCCCTGCACCCAGGCCACATCCCCAAACTCACTATGCACATTTAGGCAGTTTTCAAAAGCAGTTTCTCAAACACCCTTGACCGCACCAGCGGTAAGAAAGCATTTTACCGTTCAACTAAAGCAAACCAAAACCAAAACCAAACCCCAAAGCTTCAAGGCGCCACTCTGACGTTTGCAATCCAGCACCCCGGCCCTCAGCCTTCTTCTGTTTTATATCGGAAGATGCTGGACTTATTTGAGTTTCCTGACCGACCTACAGACAGGTTACAGAATGCATGCAGACCGAGAGAGACGTAGCTCTGGGGTATAAACAGAAGCGAAATTTCCTGGCTCGGAGCCGTCCTTTCTGAGAAGCCAAGAGCTTTGCAAAAATTGCTCTCTAAATGAGTAATAGGCTTTGCAACTCATGAAAAGGCCTGAAAACCACAGAGCCAGGGGACTGGGCCACACAGGAACTTCTTCTTGCTGCGTATCCACCGGCCTCCCCCATGGTGAGTGACACCCCCACGCCTCTCAACACCACTCACACAGGGGCCTGGACTCCCTTCTTCCCTTCCCCAGTGACTCTTAGACTCTGCTCTGAAGGCTTCGTGTTTTCTTTCTTTCTTTTATATTTTTATTTAGTTTTAATTTATGTGCATTGGTGTAGGGGTGTCAGATCTTCGAGTTACAGACAGTTGTGAGCTGCCATGTGGGTTCTGGGAATTGAACCCGGGTCCTCTGGAAGAGCAGGCAGTGCTGTTAACCTCTGAGCCATCTCTCCAGCCAGGCCTCTTGATTTCCCTCCCTTTCTTTCGTAAACACCTTCGCTGGCCACTGTCAACCTGCTTTGCTGGAGTCACCTTCATTTCCAGACCTGGGAAGGCTGGAGGTGGGCGGGAGGAGGCAGGGGCCGAGAGCTGCACCCTCCTTCTTTCCCTGTCCACTTCCTGTGAGATAACACTGGGGTTCCCGGCTCCAAATGTCTGTCACCCTGCACATATGTCAGGTATGCCTATCTGGCCTCTGACCACGGGTCCAGGATCTTGGAAACGTGACAGCGGGACACGTCTTGGTGGGTGTCTCCTCATAAACAAAGGTGCTCAAAAGTGACTTTTTTTTTCCTTTAGGACTGTCTTGCTATGGTAGCCCAGGCTGGCCTGGAACTTCCTCTGTAGCCCAGGCTGGCCCCTGGATTCTTGGCAGTCCTCCTGCCTCTGCCTCCAGAGTGCTGGAATTACAGGCGTGCAGGACCAAGTCTGAATCCAGAGGTGAACTTTAGAAGATAAACTCCGCCCCCGCCCCCCCCCCCCCCAAGCTTTATTCACTTTGGGAGTGGCAGCCCCCACCCACCCAACATTCAAATCCCCGAGTCATGCCTGCTTGCTCTCTTTTGTCGTCCCCACCCCCCCCCCCCCCCCAGCCAACGCCCCCACACCCCCCACCAGATGCCTCAGCTTTGCTTTCAGAAGGAATTCAGGCAGGGCCCATTCCTGTCTCCTCCCTCCACGGCCCCCACCATCACAGACGCCTCCGCCTTGCACCCGTCTCCACACAGTGGGAAAGAGTCTGAAAGCGGGGAGCTCTCTGCTCAGAACCCTCCATTGGTTCCCACCACGCACGTTAAACTCCCACCTCCACCCCAGGCCTTCGCGCTTGCTGTCCCCTTCCTGGGTAGGAGGGGACACTCCACCTTCCTGTCGCCCAGAAGGGCCTTTCCCAGCCAACTCTTTTTCACATGCTCATTTTAGCTTATTTTCGCCAGGCGCCCCCCCCCCCCCCGCGCCCCCGTTTCACGTGGGGCGTCTCTGTTTTGCTCGCTGGTGTGCTCTCACGACTCAGGGAGTGGCTGACACCCAGTAGGGGCCTCGTTCGACCCCGGTGTTAAAGATCAGATTGGAAGGTGTGGCCATTTAGGGGGCGGGACCTAGTGAGAGGGCCCAAAGCCATTGGTGGAATACTTAAAGGAGATTAGGGGGCCCTAAGCCTTCCTGCTCGGTTTCCAGCCTGGTTCCTGATACAACAGGTCTGCTTCTGAAAGCCGGGCCCCCAGCCCCACCCCCGACCCCAGAGACCGTACATAGTGGGACTGTTTGATCTTGCATTCAGATCCTGAGAACCAGGAACAAAAATAGAACAAAAATAAAGCCTTTTCTCTTGATAAATTCATCGTTATAGGAATTTTGTTATAATAATGAAAGTCTAATAGATCTACTTTTTAAAATTTCATTTCTGTGCTTTGTTTTTGTTTTTGTTTTGTTTTTTTTGTTTTTGTTTTTTTGGTTTTTCGAGACAGAATTTCTCTGTGTAGCCTTGGCTGTCCTGGACTCACTTTGTAGACCAGGCTGGCCTCGAACTCACAGCGATCCGCCTGCCTCTGCCTCCCGAGTGCTGGGATTAAAGGCGTGCGCCACCTCGCCTGGCTTGTGCTTTGTTTTTTGGGGGGAGGGGTTGTTTGTTTTTTCAAGACAGGGTCTCTCTGTGTAGCCTTGACTGTCCTGGACTCGCTTTGTAGACCAGGCTGGCCTGGAACTCACAGCGATCCTCCTGCCTCTGCCTCCCGAGTGCTGGGATTAAAGGCGTGCGCCACCGCGCCCGGCCTAGAACCACTTCTGAACATGGCGTTCAGACCCTAAACAGCACGTTGTAAGATGTGACGCTTTGCTTGGTGTTAGGGCAGCCTTACGGTGTCTGTAAGTGTTTAGACGTTTAAACATCACCATGCTCCGCCGCGAGAGCACAGCAGCCAGCAATGGGCTCACTGGGTGTGTGTCTGGAATTCACTATTAGCAACTGCTGATGACACAAAAGAGAGGGGCGGCTCGAGGGCAGGTGTCTGGCCGGTGGGAGGTAAGGGAAATAAAGCTCAAATGAAACAGTAACATCCTACAAAACAGACCCCGATTAGACATGTATAACAAATCTCAGGGGACAGAAGGACACAGGAAATGACACAGGAGGATGGCATGGCTCGATCCAGACTGCGAGACGCTCTACCTCCTGGAGAGGCTCTAACCATCCGGGGACCTGGTACGGGATAAATGCTCCCAGGACTCTGGAGGCAGAGGCAGGAGGATCGCTGTGAGTTCAGGGTCAGCCTGGTCTTCAGAGTGAGTCCAGGACAGCCAGGGCTACACAGAGAGACCCCGTCTTGAAAAATAAACAAACAACAACAAAAAACAAGCAAACACATCACAAAGGCTGGAAAGATGGCTCAGCTGTTTATGGCCTGACTGCTCTCACAGAGGACCTGGGTGGGTTCCTAGCGCCACAGGTGGCATGCGACCTCGGGAACGGCAGGCCCAGACACCTGACTCTCTGTTCTGACCTTTCTGGGCACCGAGCACGCCCATAGTGACCTTACATGCAGGAGAGGAAGGAGTTCAAGGTCACCCTCGGCTACATAGCAAGACTGAGGCCAGCCTGAGCTACATGAGAATCTGGCTAAAAAAACCTAAAAAAATGGCTCAGCAGGGAAAAGCTCTTTTACCCACATAAAGGTGGGTGGAGAGGAGCAACTCTGTGAAGTTGAGCTTGGCCTCTGACCTCGCACACATCACACACACACACACACACAACACACACACATCACGTATATACACGTCACACACACACACACACACACACACACACACAGATCACACACACATGCACACATCTACTCCTCCTTTTTCCCTCTCTCTCTCTCTCTCACAAACAATAAGAACAAACAAACCAAAGCCCCAAAACAAAAAAAAGGAAAGAATTATAGCTGGGCGTGGTGGTGTCCAGTTGGAATTCAGCACTTCACAGGCCGAGGCAGAAGGATTTCTATGACTTGGGGCCAGCCTAGGCTCTGGGCAATATAGTGATCTCTCAAAAAGCCAAAAGAAAAGTATTGGGAGCAATTAAAAAAAGCATTTTTATTTTATGTGCAATAATGTTTTGCCAACATGTGTGCGAGGGTGTTGGATCCTGGAGTTACAGGCAGTTGTGAGCTGCCATGTGGGTGCTGGGAATTGAACCCGGGTCCCTTGAAAGAACAGTTAGTGCTCTTAACCACTGAGCCATCTCTCCAGCCCCTAATTGGGGGCAATTTTTTGTTTTGTTTCATTTTTGAGTACTCTGCTTTTGAATGTATTGTGGGTAATTTTTTAGGAATTACATTTCTTGCTAGGTGGTGGCACATGAGTGAGGTCCAGGACAGCCAGGGCTATTACGCAGAAAAACTCTGTCTCAAAAAAACCAACAAAACCCTTTTTTTAGAGGGGGGAAAAAAAAACATGGCGTGGCACATGCCTTTAATCCCAGCACTCGGGAGGCAGAGGCAGAGGGATCACTGTGAGTTCAAGGCCAGCCTGGTCTACAGAGCGGGTCCAGGACAGCCAGGGCTACACAAAAAGACTCTGTTTTACAACAACAACAGAATGCTGCAAGGGGCAAGTTGCAGTCCCTATCCAAGTGAGGGGGATGTTTGTTTTCATCCCTGTCGCTCAGTTCTACTTCTGAAGTCTGTCCTCCGAAGTGCACCGCAGAGGTGCCAACTGTTGCAAGCACGAGAGCACTCAATACAGTCAGCACTGTCCACGGCCCCTCTAGAGCACGCCAACTGCCGTGCGCGGGAGCTCTGCCGAGATACAAACACACACACACACACACACACACACACACACACACACACACACACGCGATGCCTGAGGTGCAGAGGGACAGAGTGCTTCGTGCAGTGCATAGCTTGCACAGCGGAACCCCTCTCTGCATCGTGGGATGCAACAGTAAAACAGCCAGAACCAAGCAAGTGTCTGTCGACAGGAACTAGGCAAATGAACCGCAGTGTGTATACAGGAAGCAGAATACTGGTCACTCTCAGAAAGGGGACCGGGGCCTCCCCCGTCTCTAAAACGTGCTATGACACAGTACGGGCACGGCTGGAACGTTAGTCAAGTACGCAGGGCCTGGACTTCCCCAACACCTCACCGAATCTTGTAAACATTAGTACAAACCTGCGATCTCAGTGCCTGGGAGACAGGAGGAGACAGGAGGACCGGAAGTCCAGCGCCATCCTAGGTTGCCTATCAAGTTTGAGGCCAGTTTGGGCCACCTGAGATCCTGTCTCAAGTGGAAAAAAAAAAAGTAGAGGCTGGAGTCAGGCATGATCCACTGAGGAAGGTGGATCTCTATGAGTTTGAAACCAGCTTGGTAGAAAGTTCCAGACAAGCCTCAAGAAATACATAAATAAATAATAAAAAAATTTAAAGAAAGAAAAAGAGCTGGACATGGTGGCGCACACCTTTAATTCCAGCACTTGGGAGGCGGAGGCAGACGGATCTCTGTGAGTTCGAGGCCAGCCTGGTCTACAAAGTGAGTCCAGGACAGCCAAGGCCACACAGAGAGAAATCCTGTCTCAAAAAAAAAAAAAAAAAAAAAAAAAAAAAAAAAAAAAAAAAGAAGAAGAAGAAAAGAAGAAAAAAGAAAGAAAGAGAAAAAGGAAAAAAGACAAAAGCAGAGGTTGGAGAGACGGCTCAGTAGTTAAGAGAGCTAAGAACAGGCACTGCTCTTGCTTGCAGAGGACCTGGGATTTTGTCCTCAGCACCTGCGCTGGGCAGGTCACAACCACCTGTACCTCCAGTTGCAGGGGTCTGGTGCCCTCTTCTGGTCTCCACAGACAACTGCAAGCAGATGTGCACAGACAGTGCAGACAAAACACCCACCCACCCACATACAAAATAAATAAATCGGGCGGTGGTGGCGCACGCCTTTAATCCCAGCACTCGGGAGGCAGAGGCAGGTGGATCACTGTGAGTTCGAGGCCAGCCTGGTCTACAGAGTGAGTCCAGGACAACCAAGGCTACACAGAGAGACCCTGTCTCAAAAACAAAACAAAACAAACAAAACGGAAAACCATTTTTGGTAAAAAGGTGGACAGTAATGAAGACACCTTAAGTCCTGCGCTGACCTCCGCATATGACTTCATGGAAGCACATGCCTGTATGCTCACCAGCATGTACACACACACACACACACACACTCTCTCTCACACACTCACTCACACTCACACACACTCAAACACACACTCACTCACACACACTCATACACACACTCACACACACATACACAAACACACATTCACAAACTCACACACACAAACTTTCACACACTCACATAAACACACACCCATACACACACACTCACACACATATACTCACGCCCGCAGAGGCCAGAGTACACCTCAGAATTCCTAGAGCTAGAATTGCTAACAGTAGGTGTGAGCCGGTCTGTGTGGCTGCTGGGACTAGAACCCAGGTCCTCTGCAAGAGCAGTCTGCGCTCTGAGCCACCAGGCATCTCTCTGGGCTCCTTTTTTGGTGTCTTGTTCTTTGTGTTTTGGAGACCTGGTTTTTACACAGCGTTTGCTCACTGCATAGCCTAGGAGGCTTACCTTAAATCCCGGGTCCTCCCTCCCCCACCTCCAGAGTGAGGCTGTGACCATATTCCCCACCCCCACCCCGCCTCACAGCCCCTTAGTCTAGACCACAGTGACCTCGCCAGTATCACTAAAAACTACGGGAACACGGTACAAAAACGCAACCTCACGTCCTAAATTGGAGCCTTTACGAACATACATTCTTCAGCAAGTGGCTGAGTGAGGCTGCCTGCTGCAGGGCAGCACTGTCTGTGCAGGAAGGTGGGGGCACATCCCTCTCAGTGTTTCCTGATGCCTGGGGCTGAAGACCTAAACTAAGTGGGCTCGCTCTGTAGACCAGGCTGGCCTTCGAACTCACAGCGATCCACCTGCCTCTGCCTCCCTGAATAATGGGATTACAGGCGTGCACCACGGCAATCCGCTTAGTAATGTTTTGTTTTGTTTTGTTTTGTTTGTTTTTTGGCTTTTCGAAACATGGTCTCTCTGTGTAGCCTTGGCTGTCCTGGACTCACTTTGTAGACCAGGCTGGCCTCGAACTCACAGCGATCCACCTGCCTCCATTTCCCCAAGGGCTGGGATTATAGGCGTGCGCCATCGCGCGCTCCCCTTAGTAATGGTTCTTACACGCCTTTCACCTTCAAGACCGCCTCAAGCGCCACTGTGGCTCACTTTGGGGCAGGGTCTCCCTACGGTTTCAGACCGTGACATGACCTTCCTGCCTCAGACTCTCGAGCCCGGAGACCACAGGCATTAACCACCGCACGCCCAGATCATCTCCGCGTTACAGATGAAGAGACGAAGGCCAAACGGAAGAGCCTGCCCGGGAGGCGCAGCTGGCCCCTGGCAACCCCGCCTGCACCCCGGGCCCCCGCGCCCCTGCCCCCCCCCCCCAGCCTCACCTGGCCGTCCAGCACCCACCTTCTGGAAGTCTTTCTTGGAGATGAGGCCACGGGGGTCCGTGACGTAGTCCTGGAAGGCCTCGGAGCCGACGATGTCCTTGAGTTTCAGGAACATGTCGAAGAACTTGAGGATCATCTCCACGTTGGACGAGGACTCCACCAGCATGTCCACCATCTGCCGCGCGATCATGCCGTTCACCACGTTCCCTGCAGGGGCGCCGGATCAGCGCGGGCCCAGCAGAGCATGCGCCCTGGACCCTGTGGCTTTGCTCTCTCTCCCTGGCTCCCTAGGACTCCCCACCCCTGTCCTCCACCAAGTAGGTGGGCGCCTCCCGACCCCCTCCCACGCCTCCAGCAGGAGGATCGTCTTGTGATCTGTGGTAGCGCCCGCGGTCACCCCTGTCACTGGAAAAAGTACCAAGTGGGGGGCAATGGTGACACGGGTCAACAGTGGGGGGCCACATGCCAAGAGTGCCCTAGTAAAATCTCATGAGGACCTTGTGAAGGAAACATCGCCGTACGGTTTCTTGGGTAAGAAAGGCTTGGAGAAACTTAAGAGTGTTGGAAAATCGGCAAGGGAGGATTTGAACCCAGAGCCCCAGGAGCGCAGAGCTCGCACAGCTAAGAACTCTGTTCTAATGAAGCCGGATCTGGAGACACATCTGCAATGTCAGCACTTGTGAAGCTGAGGCAGGAGGATTCCCGTGAGTTCTAGGCTAGCCTGGTGTTCAGAGTGCGAGTCTATCTCAGAAACTAAAAATAAGAACATTTACAGCCTGGGATGCAGCTCATAGGCAGAGAACGGACCCGGCATGCATTAGGGTTTTGAGATGGTGTAGTCCACGTGGCACAGGCTGACCTCAAACTCTGTGTGGCTGGGACTAGCGCTGAATTCTTTTTTAATATTTTATTGGTTTTCCGAGAAAGGGTTTCTCTGTGTAGCCCTGGCTGTCCTGGACTCGCTTTGTAGACCAGGCTGGCCTCGAACTCACAGCGATCCTCCTGCCTCTGCCTCCCGAGTGCTGGGATTAAAGGCGTGCGCCACCACGCCTGCCTCTAATTTATTCATTTAATCAGATGAGTTGCCCGAACACTTTATCGATGAACTTGACATTTACCTATTAAATAAATCAATATTATGCACGAATAGTTATTAAATATATCGGCTTTGCTGCGTAACAAATACCCACCCAAATACTGAAATAAATAAATAGATAAATAAATAAATAAGTTAGCAGATCCACGTAGGCAGGGCCTGGCTCATACACAGCACTCAGAAGTTATCTGTTGTCCTGGTTCGGTAACCCCTTCACCACCATTGGCCCTGGCATAATGGCAGCCGGGGCTCCGCAGTAGGGTCTCCTCAGCACTCCCCGCTCCCCATCCCACCTCCGGGGTGGCGTTTACCTTCTAAGAGAGAAAGCAGCATCACCACCATGTCCTTCTGTAGGTCCAGCAGTTCCTTCAGCAGCTCAATCTGGCTGGAGTCCTGCAGGGGGCGCCACACCCAGCCGTGAGAGAACGCCCGCCATCCTGCTGCCCATGGTTTGGGGCTCCCTCACCTAGTCAGCAGGGGCCCAAGTTCCCTTCTTTCTCCCTCTTACCTCCGAGGGGACCCGAGTCCAAGCGTGTTCCTCGGAAGCAGAGGGGGGAGGGCAGAGAAACAAGATTGCAGGATGGGCTTGGCACCCAGGGGAAAGTGTGTGAGGTGCATGACGCCGGAGGATAAGGAAGCGGGAGCCATGGCAAGGGTCAGACAGACAGACGGACAGAGACAGTGGACGCAGACGCAGGTCTCAGGAGGTCAGATCCTAGCATGGTGCCTGGCCTTTGGGACAGCTGGCAAGGTCAGACTTGATTGTGATGGACGGGTAGGGCCGTGAGGAAGTTCAAGAAGAAGAAGAAGAAGGGCTGCCGGACGGGGTGGGCGGCCATGCACTCTCTTGTACGCCATTTTGGGGGAAATAAGAAGCCCACATCAGCCAGGCTTGGTGGCGCACGCCTTTAATCCCAGCACTCGGGAGGCAGAGGCAGGCAGATCTCTGTGAGTTCGAGGCCAGCCTGGTCTACAAAGTGAGTCCAGGACAGCCAAGGCTACACAGAGAGACCCTGGATACTCTGGTGGCCAGGGCTCTCTTCACCCTGCTAACAGCTCCAGGCCGTGAGGAACATATCTTTCCTACTAGCTTTAAATGAAAGACCCCTGAGTCTCTCTTGGGTCCTGCGCTGTTGAGCCAGTGCTCCCAGCCAGAGGGCAGGAGTCTCTGGTTGGCCAGACCCAATGAGGCATTCCTAGAGCCAGGGTGCGTAGGCAGCTCCGTGAGCCCTGACAGGATTGTGGCTCTCCCCGTTCAACTGCGGCATCTAAGACAAGCCAGGCTCACGGGAAGGCACAAAGCCCAGGCCCAGTTAACGTAGAGGTGCTGGGACCTTGGAGTCAGAATGCCAAACTTCACAGCTGTGGGGACGCGTTGGGATTGGAGCAAGCGACTCCTAGAACCCGCACTCGGACAGCTCAGGTGTGATGCAGCAAGATTATACTCTGTGGGTCACAAACGGCACTTATGTGTGGTTGGATACATACAGATGCCGCAAGGGAGGCCGTGAGCTCCCCACTGGACACTGGCTGGGGATGTGTTGGCTTCTTCTCTCTTTTTTTTTTTTTTTTTAGTTTTAGTGTTTTGAGACAGGGTCTCTCTGTGTAGCCTTGGCTGTCCTGGACTCGCTTTGTACACCAGGCTGGCCTCGAACTCACAGCTATCCACCTGCCTCTGCCTCCCGAGCGCTGGGATTAAAGGCGTGCACCACCACTGCCCGGCTTAAAAAGAACTTTTATTCATCTGCTTCAGTTGTTGTCTGGGAGGCTCACTGCCTCCTGCTCACCTAGGCCTAGTTCTGGAAGCTTCTAGCCTCTGTACAATCTAACCCAGGCCTAGAGTGTTTTCAGCCTCTGAGACTTACTGCTGAATAAGCTCGCCCTCTCTTGTTCTTTCTGAGCCCTGGGCTGGCTGCTTCAGCTCCGCTGTTCTGGCTCCAACTCTCATCCCAGCTGCCTTATTCACTCTGGCTTCTCTCCACCTGGAATTGCTCTGCTTGGCCTCAGACTAACGCAGCGATCTGCTCTAATCTCCTGGCTCCTTCTCATTCTCTGGTTCCTTCAGTCTTCACCTGAGTTCTCTCTCTGCAACCCGTCTCTCTGTTACTGTCCTGGTAAAACTGCCTCCTCTCTCTGTAAAACTGCCTCTTAAGTAGCTTCCCTTTCCTCTCTCTTCTCATGAGAGTGGGCGTATCCTATTCTGTCAAATTTCTCCAATTCATCACTTTTTTCTGCCACTCAATTAAACATCACTTTCAAACATGGGTGTTTGCTTCTCTGAACTAACTTTACCTCCACACCATGCCTGGACCTAAGCTTTTCTTTCCTTGAAACTTTCTCTAAACCAGGCTGGCCTTGAACTCAGGTCTGCTTGCCTCTGTCTCCTGGGTTAAAGGCGTGTTTGTATTTCAAACAGATCACAGAGACCTAGAAGGTCTTTGGATGTGATCTCTTGCCAGTGCGACCATGTTCTGAATAAAATTCCTCTACATAGGGGCTCTACCAGTGAGCCACACCCCAGCCCCTCACTGGGGGATTCTAGGCAGGGGCTCTACCACTGAGCCACACCCCAGCCCCTCACTGGGGGATTCTAGGCAGGGGCTCTACCACTGAGCCACACCCCAGCCCCTCACTGGGGGATTTTAGGCAGGGGCTCTACCACTGAGCCACACCCCAGCCCCTCACTGGGGGATTCTAGGCAGGGGCTCTACCACTGAGCCACACCCCAGCCCCTCACTGGGGGATTCTAGGCAGGGGCTCTACCACTGAGCCACGCCCCAGCCCCTCACTGGGGGATTCTAGGCAGGGGCTCTACCACTGAGCCACACTCCCAGCCCCTCACTGGGGGATTCTAGGCAGGGGCTCTACCACTGAGCCACACCCCAGCCCCTCACTGGGGGATTCTAGGCAGGGGCTCTACCACTGAGCCACACCCCAGCCCCTCACTGGGGGATTCTAGGCAGGGGCTCTACCACTGAGCCACACCCCAGCCCCTCACTGGGGGATTCTAGGCAGGGGCTCTACCACTGAGCCACGCCCCAGCCCCTCACTGGGGGATTCTAGGCAGGGGCTCTACCACTGAGCCACACCCATAGCTCCATGTACTGAATATCCCCTGTAATATGGCTGATGAATTATCACAAATAGTACTCGGAAGTTTATTTCTACCAGCATTTTAAGATTACACCAACATCACAGTTCCAACTGTACTGAGGAACTGAATTCTCCGTTCAACTCTTTTCAAAGTCAGAGGGCATCAAACAAGGTGGCTAAGTAGGGTGCATAGGTAGATTAGGAGAGGGTCTCCTTCCTCAAGGCCCTGCTTGGTCGAAAAAAATTATACAGAGTACCTGACTGCCACCTGCTGGACGGTTATTGCACTACACCAATGTATTTGCAGTGGTGAGGCCGTTGTCCAGCGCTGCGTGGCTGCCTTCCAGTGCACACACTTGCCCTGACCCGTACATGAAAGCCCTGTCTAAGTATATCAAGCTAGAAGCAGACAAACGGACGCAGTGTGTACGAGGAGGCATTCACGAGGCTGCGGAGTAGCAAGGCGGCGGGGGCGGGGCGGCTGCGGGGAAGGAGCGAGCACAGTATTCTGGGATCAGGATGCTTACATCAGGGGTACCCGGGACGGGAGTCATCTGCCGCAGGCAGGGAAGATAAAGAAGCAACACTCCTTCAGCCCCAGGCCCTAACCTAGAAGCATGGTCCCACCCCATCTTCCCGGAGCTGGAAGAATCTGGGATGACCTCATTAGGAGGGGAAAAAAAATATACCACCAGTCATAGGAGAGTTCTGGACAGGAGAAACGAGGCTCCAACGTCAAACCAATGGGCGTGTAGGTGGGAAATGAGCTGGTTTGGTACGGGAGCGGATGGGGGGGGGCTAGGTGGGTCGGGGTTCGGCGGGGGGGCAGAGAGAGCACGCGGAGGACCAATCCAGGAGAGGTTTTGGCCACAGGGAAGGAACCTGTGTGAATCACGCGCGGAGCAGCACTAGGGGGACTGAGCAGTGGGGGAGGGGACGGTCCAGGGATTCTAGGGGTGACTGCCTGGAGGCCGAGGGGCTGACAGCGGCAGAACTCAAACCTGAGCCAGCTTCATCATCATGTGGGCGAACACGTGCAGGAACCCCACCACGGCATCCCAGAGGCGGCTGTGCGCCAGACTCTGCTGGTTCCCGGTGCAGGGTCCCTGAGGACAGAGGGTGACATGAGGCCCCAGCAAGGGGTGCTGGATGCGGGCAGCTCTGCCTCCGCGGGGGGGGGGGTCCCTACCTGGATGTACTCGGTGAGGCTGTTGAACACTTGCTTAGCGACCGACATGGCTTTGGAGAAGTTCCTCTTTCCCTGCTCCTCAATGACGTCCTTGCCCGAATAGTACCAGTAGAAGTCACTGATGGATTCCTGTGGGGGGCCGGGAGGGCAAAGAGGGGTGCTGGAGCCGAGCGCGGCCCCCTGGGGACCCCTGGCTCAGGGCCCACGAGGCTAGCCGGCCTCCCCCCCTCACCTGCAGCCTCAGAAGGTAGTCCACGGTGCAGATGATGATGTTGATGGTGGTCGTGTTCCCGGTCTGCGTCCGTAGGTAGTTCTGGAAATCTAAAGGAGTGAAAAGTTTATTCATTCACTGAGCGCCCGTGCCTGGGGAGACGATGGTGTCTATTCATTTAAGACGCGTTCATATTCCGTGCCTACACCGTGTTGGAAGTCGTGTAATTATCTTCTTATGTGTGTCACACAAGGATGGAGTATCATTCATTTATTTGTATTAAGACATTGTGGAGGGGCTCTATGCAGCAAGGTTTGGGCCTCCCCTTTCTCCTATCTCCATTAAAAACATTTTTTTTTTTAAATTTTAAAAGATAAATTTATGGTCCCGGAGAGATGGCCCATTGGACGGCTCTTCCACAGGCCATGGGCTTTATTCCCAGCACCCACACAGTGGCTCACAACCATCCGTAACTCCAGTCCTAGGTGATCTGACGCCCTCTTCTGGTATCGTCGGGAAGTGCACACACGCGGTGCACATACAAACTTGTCGGCAAAATACCCGCACACATTAATTTTGTTTTCGTTTATTTAGGCATGGCATGACGGTGCGTGCCATTAACCCCAGCACCGGGAAGACAACAGGTGGATCTTTGTGAGTTTGAGGATAACCTAGCGTACAGAGCAAGAACCAGACCATTCAAGGCTGCAGAGTGAAAACCCTGTCTAAAAACATTTCTCCTGGTTATTCCTGAGGGGAAGAGGGAAGGCCTGTACAGGGTAGATGGCAACGAGGTCAGAAGTCAGCTCTCTCCACCACCAATGCAGGCCAACAGGGATGGCGGGAAGCCTGCTCACCGACTGAGCCATCTGACCAGACCCCTCTCTTTTTGTTTCCTTGAGACAGGGTCTGGAGAGGTGCCTCAGACCCCCGTCTACCAGATGAGTAACCACTGCACCCACTTTCTTTCTTTTTTAAAGATTTATTTATTATTTATACAGTATTCTGCCCACACGTGTGCCTGCCCACCACAAGAAGGCGCCAGATCTCACTATAGATGGTTGTGAGCCACCATGTGGTTGCTGGGAACTGAACTCAGGACCTCTGGAAGAGCAGACAGTGCTCTTAACCTCTGAGCCATCTCTCCAGCTGCAACTGCACCCACTTTCAATTGTTGTTGTTATTATTATTATTATACTTGATTGTTTGTTTGTTTTTCAAGACACAGAGTCTTTGTGTAGCCCTGGCTGCCCTGGAACTGGCTTTCTAGATGAGGCTGGCCTCACAATCAGAGACCTGCCTGTCTCTGCCTCCCGAGTGCTGGGATTAAAAGCATGTGCCACAATGGCTGGCTTGCAATTTAAAAAAAATTTTTTTTCTGAATACATATTTCCTGGGTAAACAGAGATAAAGTCGTCCACTTTTCTCCCTCTTTTGTTTTGTTTTTATTTTGCTTTGTGTTGTTTGAGACAGGGCCTCATGTAGCCCAGGCTAGACTTGAACTTAGTATGTAGGTGAAGAGACAAACAGATCCCTAGTCCAGCCACTCGTAAGTGATAAAGGTGTGCGTGTGTGTGCAAGCGTGTGTGTGCGTGCGTGCGAGTGTGCGCGCGTGTGTGTGCGTGTGTGTGCAAGCGTGTGCGTGCGCGAGTGCATGCGTGTGTGTGTGCGTGTGCGAGCGTGTGTGCGTGCGTGTGTGTGTGCGTGCGTGCGTGCGTGCGTTTGTGCGTGTGCTTGTGCGTGTGTTTGTGGGGGGCACTTCTTTGCTCAGTGAGAAATCCTGTTTCAAGACTATAGGGCAGAGAGTGACAATTGGAAGACACTTTATGCACCACAGATAGACAGACAGACAGACACACACACACACACACACCACAATCACACAGCCATGCACATTACACAGTCTCATGGATACACATACACACAAAAGCAGACAGACAGAGAGACAGACACACATGTTCCCTCTGGGTGGTCTGTGGTTTTCTATGGACTGTGAGCACTGTAAACACGACTGTGTGACACACATGTCTGTAACAGAAAAGCCTTGCAGGGAAGGTCAGTCAGGCTTCAGGCTGTTTTGTAGATAAGAGTTTTTCTGTGCAGCTGCCAGGCCGCTTTGAACTCAGCATCACCCTCTGCCATGCCGGGCTGCCTGAGCCCTGGGATTACAGGCCTTCGCCACCGCGCCCAGCTCAACTGTTCCTTTAGCGTAAGCTGTTCTAGCTGCACGGCGTTCAATTTTCTCATCAACACCGTGTTTAATTAGCGGGCCACGTCACACCAGATTTTGTTAAATTGGCACAATGAAGGCAGAGCTTGCGAAAATTCTCACTTCTGTTAAGAAAAATAAAAACTCTGTACATCTCCTGAGAAAATGTTCTGTGTGATAAACAAACGGATAAATCAAATCGATTCATTTTTGAACACCCAGCAACCCGTTCGTCTGTGGACGGTGGAATCCGTCCCTTAGGGAGCACTGCCAAATGCCTGTGGGAAAACAGAGTGTGACGAATTGCCCGTTTGGGGAAACTGACTTCTGGCCAAACTGGGTTTTGGCAGGTTGCCCTTGGGGAGTCGGACTGGCCAGAGGAACTGAAAAATGAAGCTAAGTGGTTTGATTCCAGAAACGTCAGAACTCAGAGCATTCCTGTGGTTTGCTTCTTTTGGGCCAGGGTCTCCTGTCGCTCGGGCTGGCTTCACACTACCCATGTAACTAAGGTGACCTTGAACCCCTGATAGGAGAGGACAAGACGGTAGACTGAGGCTGGCCCAGGTCGGCATGGCTGGGGAAAGTCATCACTGGGAAGCGGGAGGAGAAGGGTTAGAGATTAGCTCCGGAGATTTTTGGACACCCTCCCCCGCCCCCATCCTCGGCGTCCTCTCCACTCTGTCCACCCTTCCCCCCCTCACCATTGTTGTGGCCCTCGCAGAGCAGCTGCAGGAAGCGGAACAGGTCTTGTGTGAACTCATCATCTGCCATGACTTTCTCTCCTGGGTGGGAGGAAAGGGGCGGGGTCCAGGAAGAGGGTCAGACGCGGCAGGACACTGCGTGCAACACACGCACACTACCGTGCACACTGCAAACGCATGCACAACGGATTGGGGGGGGGGAGTTGCTGGGAGCAGCAGGCATGCCACAGACACTGTGAGGGCCAACGGCCTCCAAGACTCCAGCCAGTGGGATCTGTAGAGCTGGCCTCCTCGCTGGGTCATGAAGCTAAGGCCTCAAGTGTCAGTGTCGCTCCGATGCCACCACTTGTGTGACATCTAGGAGTGACCCAGCAGGCATCCAGCAGTTGGTTTAACCCTGAGCCCCACTCCAGGCTGCAGGGGTTAATGGATTATAGGGGTTGGGGTCACTTGCACACAAGGCTCTGGAGCAAGGGAGGGCGGGGCTGGGAGGAACTGGGGATTGAAAGTCAATCAACTGGCCCCAAAGCCTTAAAAGCAGCCAACCCCAAAATAAATAAATAAATAAAATAAATCTTTGCTGGGCGTGGTGGCGCACGCCTTTAATCCCAGCACTCGGGAGGCAGAGGCAGGCGGATCGCTGTGAGTTCGAGGCCAGCCTGGTCTACAAAGTGAGTCCAGGATGGCCAAGGCTACACAGAGAAACCCTGTCTCGAAAAACCAAAAATAAATAAATAAATAAAAGCAGCCAACCCAGGAGAAGCACAGGGGAGGTGTGTCAACATGGTCCAACCAGAACAGACATCTGAAAGAAACCAATCATGGTGGGCTGCAAAGGCTAAATTGGGGAATGGGCCAATCAGAGCAGGCGCAGAGGGCATGCGCGTGACACCAATCAGAGTGGTTGCTTCCAGCAAATGCTGACCACCAGTCTGGGTTTGGGACGCACAGCGCAGAGAGAGGATGGAGACAGGGTAGGGGTCATCCCACCCAGGACTGGGGATCTGGGTCTAGAAACCCCAAAATATCCACCTGGAAAGGGACCTTGACTGCTTTTTTTTTCCTAACGTCTATGTTACACACAGGGAAACTGAGGCTTACGGTATATAAGAGACTCATTTATGTCACCAGCCTATAATGCGGGGATCTCAACCTTCTCCGTGGGATCCACTGAAGGGCCCACCACCCTGACCTCCCTGACTGTCCCAGATCCTCAGCCCCACGGGGCACTTGGGGGTGGGACGGGTTAGAAGGGGGTGGGGTGGGCGCAGCATAGCAATGGATGGCGGGGGGGGGGGGGCGGAATTACCGTTCTGGCGATTGATGACTGGGGCAGCCAACAGGATGGGAAGAGGAAGCAGGAGAAAAGAGGAAAAAGAGACAGAGACGGACAGAAATACAAGGACGTGAGACAAGGACACAGACACACAGAGAGAAACAAGCACAGAGACAAAGAGCCATAAAGAGACAGGAGGGCGTGGGGTTAGCATGGGAGAGGAAAGAGGGGAAAGCGAGGGGAAGGAGAGAGAGAGCATGGATGAGAGAGAGAGAGATAGAGAGAGAGAGAGAAAGAGAGAGAGAACACGAACACAAGAGAGGCAGGAGGCAGAGGTCAGGGTGGAAAGTTAGACACGTCAAAACACAGCAAAGAGGAGACTTGATTAACCGGATTAGGGACATTAATGAGCGGCAACCAGAGTGAGACTTGGGGCACGTGGACGGCAGGTCCACGTGGTGATGGGTGAGGGGACACCAGACCAAAGGACACCCCAGGGGTGGAGCCCATGGGAAGGGAGACTCTGGTCAGGATGGGTGGGGAGGGGGTGTGCTCAGGACTGGGGATCACAGCCTTGGGGGAACCCCGAGGGGACTCTTGGGAGGAAGAGAGGTGCCACAGAGCACCAGAGCTTGGGCAGGCAGTGGCCGTGGATGGAGGGGGGGGCTGAGTTAGGCGATGTCCCAGGGAGAAGGGCACCCGGAAGGATGGCTCACCAGTTCCATCCTCATTCACCATGCCCAGCCCCTCCGCCTTGTTCTGCCTCTCGAAGGCGTTGAGGTCCAGGACGCTGAGGGGAGAGAGATGATGACTGAGGCAGTGATGCTCTGGTTTCTGTCTTGTCCATGGCCTGGCAGCCCCCAACAGTGTGGCTGGAGAGCCATGGAGGACAGAGGCTATAGCCCCGCCCCACCCCGGCCCTCACCATCTGCAGATGCTATCCCACCCTGAATTCACCCCTTGTCTACTTCCTCTTCAGTGGCTCACCTTCTGACTGCGCCCCCACCCACGTCCTCTGTGGGGGTCTCTATCTGTGCCCCCATCCCCACCCCGACTCTTTTCTTTAAGCCTCTGCCACCCCAGGCCCCCCCGTGAAGAGACAGAAAATGTCAGCTAGCAAAACCTACAGAGGGGCACGGGGTGGGGGTGGGATCAGCTGACAGAAAGAAGGGAGGAAAGATAAATTGACAGATGTGCGACAAAAATATGGTCATTTAAGAGAGCCCCGGTGCCGCGCCAGGACCCGCGCCTGGATTGTCCACTTGTCTGGACCTATGAAACGGCTCCCCTCTCCCGGCTCCCTTTGTGAGACCAGGTCTCATGTAGCTCAGGTTGTCCCTACACTTTCTGTAATCCTCCTGCCTCTGCTTTCTATGAGCTGGGGTCTCAGGCGTGGATGACATCTTCTTTCCTTCACATTGGAGAGGGACCCCAGGCCTTCCACAGCCTAGCCAGGTGCTCTGCCACCAAGGAGCAATGCCAGCCCGTAACTCATCTCTCTCTCTCTCTCTCTCTCTCTCTCTCTCTCTCTCTCTCTCTCTTCTTTTTTGAGACAGGGTCTCTCTGTGTAGCCTTGGCTGTCCTGGAACTCGCTTTGTAGTCCAGGCTGGCCTCGAACTCACAGAGATCCGCCTGCCTCTGCCTCCCGAGTGCGGGGATGACAGGCGTGCCCCACCACGACCCACAACTCATTCTTACAGCTTGTGACACTGCACCTTCCATGTTAATCCCCTAGTAAATGTTCTAGTGCTTGCGCTCCCCTGTCTTGGTCCTGGAAGGACTGGAAGAGCGTTAAGTAGAACAGGAGCTGCCAGGTTGGGGAGGACACCGCCATGCCAGAAGATCCAACCAGAAGATAGACATAGGGTCCTACCTGCAAGTCTGCATCAGCGCCTGGATACTCTGGAAGAAGCCCACTTCCTTCTTGTCCTTGAGGTAATCCAGCATTTTCTGCAGTGGAAGTGGCAGGAGATGGGGTGCATGCAGGGCACCCCCGCCTCCACACTCACCCCTGCCCCCACCTTCACCGCCATTCCCGCCCCAACCCTGCCTTCACCCGCCCCCGCCCTCCCCAAGGCCCACCCCGCCCCCACCCTCACCGCCACTCCCGCCCCACCCCCGCCCCTCACCAAGGCCCACCCCCGCCCCCACCTTCACCACCACTCCCGCCCCACCTCTGCCCTCACCCGCCCCCGCCTTCCCCAAGGCCTACCCCGCCCTCACCCTCACCGCCACTCCCGCCCCACCCCCGCCCTCACCACGCCCCGCCCTCCCCAAGGCCCACCCCGCCCCCACACTTACCGCCACTCCTGCCCCCCCTCACCGCCCTCCCCACCACCCCCGCCCCACCCTCACCCTCGCCCTCATCGCCACCCCGCCCTCACTGCCACTCCCGCCCCCACCCTCACCCCCACCCCCGCCCCGCCCTCACCGCCACCCCTGCCCCCTTCAACCCGCCCCTGCCCCCACTCAGCTCTCTCCCCAAGAGCCCATGTGTCTGTTACCTGCTGCACTTCAGCATTCCCTCCATTGAGGATAGAGATGCCCAGCTTCAGGGTGGAAGACACCATGGCCCCAGTCTCGCCTGGAAGTGGCAGAGACGAGGCAAAATAAGTCAGTGAAAGAAATGGTCTGCTCAGCCTGAGGCCTCCAGCCACCAAAAACCAAAACCAAACAAAACAAAAATAAGGAAGCCAACCCAAACCCACCAACCAAACAAAACACACACACACACAAACCCCAAAAAACCCAGCCACCACAAAGCGCATGAAGGAAGGAGGTTAAGTGTGTGCTCAGACAGGGGAGTGTGTGTGACCGAAGGGCAGAGGGCAGATTGAAAGGAAGACATGCCAAAAAGCTCCGCAAGGGCCGGAATGTGTGCGCAGGTCAGAGGCATGCAGAGGCGGCAGTGGGCAAGCAGGGTCAGCGAGGAGTGGGTGCACCGGGGAGGATGGGGCGGGTGGGCTCATGGGGGAAGGGGGTGCTCGGGATTGGGGGGCGCCCAGGCGGCACCTTTGCAGGCGCTGATCATCTGCAGTACCATCTCAGCGGCGCCCCGGTTGTGCAGCCGGGACTGCTGGTACAGGAGCCTTTGTTTCTCCAACTCCTTCTCCTGGGGGCGGAGCGGGTCGCAGTGCTCAGCAGCCCAGCCTGGGGCCCAGGGCGGCTGTCTCCCCAGCTCCAGGCACACCTGCCACTCTCCAACGGGAGAGCTCTCCATCCCCCAAGGGGCCTAAATCCTGTGTGTGTGTGTCCTGTACCTGGCTCAGGTCTGCAGACATCTTGGTTCAGGGAGCGAAATAAAGGACACCGTGCTGTCCAACTACAGGTTTGGTTTGGGGCAGGGTTGTTTTGAGGAAAGTCTTACAGTATAGCCCTGACTGGCCTGGAACTTTCCTCGGCTTTCCAAGTGCAGGTATTACAACCCAATTTATAAAATTGGATTTTAATTGTGTGTGTGTGTCTTTCAAAACAGGGTTTCTCTGTGTAGCCCTGGCTGTCCTGAAACTCTCTTTATAGACCAGGCTGGCCTCGATTGCCTCTGCCTCCCAAGTGCTGGCATCAAAGATGTGTGCCACCACGCCAGGCTTTTAAATAAATATATATTCTTTTTTTTGTTTTTTTGAGACAGGGGTTCTCTGTGTAGCTCTGTCTACGACTCTTTGTAGACCAGGCTGGCTTTGAACTCACAGTGATCCGCCTGCCTCTGCCTCCCAAGTGCTGGGATCAAAGACGTGCACCACCACGCCCGGCTCTTAAATATATTTTTTAAAGGTGTGTTTATTTTATGCATGTGTGTGTCCTGCATACATGACATGGCCAAGGAAACCAGAAGAGGGCATGGTAACCCGTGAAACTGGAGTTATAGGCGGCTGGGAACTGAACTCAGGGCCTCTGGCAGAGCAGCAGCCGCTCTTAGCTGTGGAGCGAGCCATTCCCCTCAGCCCTAATCTTTCTCCCCCGCCTATCTTTAAAGCAGTTCATTGTGTACCCTAGGCTGGCCTCGAACTCATGACTCTCCAGGCCCGTTCTCCTGAGTACGGGTGCTTGGCACCCTGCTGCCTGCTTAGCCACTTTCCAGCCCCTCCTGGATACGCTCCCACCAGGCTGGGCCAGGCACTGGGTCTGGGCTGCTGTACCCCCTTTGCGCCGGCCTCACCCTGCCCCCGCCCCCACAGTGCCGCCCCACCACAGAGAGAACACCGTGGATGTCTGTGGGTGCCTTTCACCCCCTGAGGACTGACTGTGTGCCCAGGTACAGCTCTCTGGTCTCCGCGTTGAATGAAGGAGGAGTCAGTCGGAAGAGTTCCCAGAACCCCCCTCCAGGATCTCCCACCCCCACCTTACCTCAAAGGACACTTCCACTTCCTCTTCTTCACCTTCTTCGCCATTTTCCCCTCCCTCCTCCAGGTGGCAGCTCTGAAGAAGGGGGCGGCACCCATTGGGTTGGTAAGAGAGTGAGCAAAGCAAACGCCCTGACCCACACTAGCCCGTTAAGTGCAGGGGCGGGGGGCAGGGGTGGGAGCGGGGGCGGGGTGAGTTTGGGGCGGGGCGAGGGCGGCAGGGGTGGGAGCGGGGCAGGGGGCGTGAGGATGGGACGGGGCGGGGGCGGGGGTGGGGGCGGGGGCGGGGTGAGGATGGGGCGGGGCGAGGGCGGGGCGAGGGCGGGCAGGGGTGGGTGAGGATGGACGGGCAGGGCGAGGGCGGGCAGGGGTGGGAGCGGGGGCAGGGGGGTAGGGGCAGGGGCGGGGTGAGTTTGGGGCGGGGCGAGGGCGGGCAGGGGTGGGAGCGGGGGCAGGGGTGGGGGCAGGGGCGGGAGGGTGAGGATGGGGCAGGGCAGGGAGGGGCGGGGGGCAGGGGCGGGGGGGTGAGGATGGGGCAGGGCAGGGCGGGGTGGGGGGCAGGGGCGGGGGGGGGTGGGAGGTGGAAGCGGGCGCGGGGTAGGGGCGGGGGGGGGGGTGGGCGACACTGCCGCCTGGGAGATGGCTCACCTTCGCCATGATGTCAGCATACGCCATGTACAGGTAATCCTCATCCAATTTACTGAGGGAATAAACCAGGGAAACAGAGCCAGTGGCGACACCTCCCCAACTTTAAAATTTTTTTTTTCTTAGTTGAGATAAGGTCTCGTGTAGCCCAGGATAGCCTCAAACAGTGTGTGGCTGGGAGGACCCTGGGGTGCCCGACCACGCGGGGTTGGTGCTGGGGACTGACCACAGCCATAGTAGACGGGCATTCTGCGGCAGATTCTGGAGCTGTAGGCCAGGCTGGCCTTCACTCCTCTGCCTCATCCTTCTGAGAGCTGGGAGTACACCGCGCCCGGCGCGAGGCCGTCTATTTTTATCCTCACAGCGGTCCTATCAAGGTCAGCCCCAGTTTATGAATGTGGAAACTGAGTCACAGAAGTATTTTTCCCCCCGAGACAGGGTCTCTCTGTGTAGCCCTGGCTATCCTGGACTCGCTTTGTAGACCAGGCTGGCCTCGAACTCACAGAGATCTGCCTGCCTCTGCCTCCCGAGTGCTGGGATTAAAGGCCTGTGCCACCACCGCCGGGTCCCGATCTTATGATTCACAGTGAGACCGTGTCTCAAAAAGAGCAAAATCAGGTGGGGTGAAGTAGTGTGCCCCTTTAGTTCCAGCATTCAGGAGGCAGAGGCAGGAGGATCTCAGTGAGTTCCAGGCCAGCCTTGTCCATAAAGACCTTGTTCCAGATGGGGCTACATTGTGAAACGTTGTCTCAAAATGGGGGGTTCGGGGGTGGGGTGGGATAAGCAGATAGTAAGTACTTTAGGCCTTTTCTGGTCATAAAATTCTCTGGTGCATCCCCAACACTGCCTTGTGTCAGGGCAGGCAGGAAGTATAATGCATAGGTGTGGCTAGGTGGCAGTAAACCTTTCTTTAAAAAAGAAAAAAGAAAAGAAAGCAAAGGAAATACATCTTTCCTCCCCTTAAGCTCTTCTGCCAAGTATGGTGTTTAGAGTGGCAGGTAAGCAACTAGTACAGGCAGCTGGAGAGATGGCTCAGTGGTTAAGAGCACTTACTGCTCTTCCAAAGGTCCTGAGTTCAATTCCCGACAACCACATGGTGGCTCACAGCCATCTATAGTGAGATCTGGCGCCCTCTTCTGGCCTGCAGGTGTTACATGCAGGCAGAACACTGTGTACTAAATAAATAAATCTTTAAAAAAGAAAAAGAGCCTAATACAGTGGGCTGCATAGAAGTTAAGAGCACTGACTAATTTTCTTTTTTCTTTTTAAAGATTTATTTATTTATTATGTATACAGCATTCTGCCTGCAAGCTAGAAGAGAGCACCAGATTTCGTTATAGATGGTTGTGAGCCACCATGTGGTTGCTGGGAATTGAACTCGTGACCTTTGGAAGGGCAGTAAGTGCTCTTAACCACTGAGCCATCTCTCCAGCTCCTAATTTTATTTTTTCAAGACAAGGTTTCTCTGTGTAGCCCAGGCTGTCCTGTGCCTGACTAATTTTTAATTTTAAAAAATTTGTTTTTAAGCCAGGCGTGGTGGCGCACGCCTTTAATCCCAGCACTCAAGAGCCAGAGGCAGGAGGATAGCTGTGAGTTGGAGGCCAGCCTGGTCTACAAAGCAAGTCTAGGGCAGTCAAGGTTATGCAGAGAAACCCTGTCTCGAAAAAAACCAGAACAGTTTTTAAAAAATTTGTTTTTATGTTGAGTGTGCCTTGACTATATGTGCACCATACACATGCAGTGCCGGCGGAGGCCAGGAGAGGGAGCCAGACGTACAGCAGTTATGTGGATGTTGGCACTGAACTGGGATCTTCAGCAAGAGCTGCAGAAATCCTTAAGTGCTAAGCCATCTCTCCAGCCCCCTGTCTATCCTCATCCTCATCCTCACCACCACCACCATCCTCCTCCTCAGCACCACCATCATTACTAAGATCGCTATGAACTCATACCAAAGCCTTGAAGTGACTTAGAAAAAACTCTCCACTTTTATCTAGTAGAAAATATTTTATATATATACATAGAGAGAGAGAGCTCTGCGTCCCCATAACAATGTTGTTTTTGTTGTTGCTGTTTGTTTTTTCCAGACAGGGTCTCTTTGTGTAGCCTTGGCTGTCCTGGACTCGCTTTGTAGACCAGGCTGGCCTCGAACTCACAGCGATCCTCCTGCCTCTGCCTCCCGAGTGCTGGGATTAAAGGCGTGCGCCACCATGCTCAGCTTATAATTTAAAAATGTAAAGGTCAGCTGATCTTTCTTTCTTTGAGGATCTGGCGATGTTCCTCAGGCAGCCAAAAGTCCTTACCTCTTTTCAGTCAGAGCTGTGCGGCTGAAGTGTAGGACCAACTGGTGTAGGGGGTCCGGTTTCTTCTCCTCCACCTCTTCCTCCTCTTCCTCTTGCTCCCCAGCTTTCTGAGGGAATGGGGTGAGGGCTAGAGGATGGCTTTTTTTGGGGGGGTCCCCCTCACTTTACTCTCATAGCTTTGCTGGTCTAGAATTTTGTCCTTTTTCCCAAACCAAGCCTAAGGGGTCCCATTTATGTATTTCTTTGGTTTTTTGAGACAGGGTCTCTCTGTGTAGCCCTGGCTGTCCTAGACTCACTGTGTAGACCAGGCTGGCCTCGAACTCACAGCGATCCGCCTGCCTCTGCCTCCCGAGTCCTGGGATTAAAGACGTGCGCCACCATGCCCGGTGTGGTCCCATTTCTATACCGAGGGTTCTTCTAGTCGCACCGGGCCCTGCTCCACATCCCCAGGCAGGCCCCAGCTTACTGATAGGTCATCGATCATGCGGTCCTCGAAACTGTGGTCCTCAGTCAGGATCCAGGAGGCCTTGTAGCTCTCCAAGAACATGTTACACGCTCGGTGCCTGCAAGGCAAAGGTCTCCAGGCCACTGAGATTCCGCCCCCCTACCACCCCCCACCCCCCATTGGCCACCATCAATCCTAAGACTCAGCCCAATTGGCTCTCCATCCTCCCAAGCCCCAATCTTTTTCCCTTCCTCCAAGTCCCTGCCACTCTCCTCCTCCCTGGGGGCCTTACGTGGGCAGGTTGTAGAGGGGCGTCATGCGGAAGCAGGCCACCACTGCTCTCCGGCGCTGCTTGGACAAAAGCTTATGCCACACAGCCTTCTTGGACTTGTAAGGATGCTCTGTCTGGGGAGTGGGACAGTCAGTCCCTCATATCCTCAGATCATGTCAGTGAGCCCCACACAACCCTGAGTGAAGCTGCGTGTGTGTGTGTGTGTGTGTGTGCGCGCGCGCGTGCGCGTGCGTGTGCACGTGCTTAAGTCCATATGCTGACTCAAGGCACCTTCAGGAGGCCTCACCGGAGCCCCAGCGCTTTGTCACATTTATCCATTCCCAGAGCCACCCAGGGCCCCTAGCTCCGCCCACCATAGCAGGCCCCGCCCTTCAGTCCCAAGCCCAGGCCTGTCCACAGACTCAGCGGATGGCACCCACCTGGTCCAGGTGATAGAGCACAGCGGACACTTCCTGGACTCTGCGCACGATTTTCTCGGGGTCATCGGCATCTTCTTCTCGGCCTGGAACCCCGCGGTACAGTGCCATCTGCCAGCGCAGAGATGGGGAACCTTCCACCTGAGGGGAATCAAGAACGCCAGCGTTAAAGTAGTGGTTGGCTACCTGACCCCTTTCTACTGCCCAGCTTAGGTGGGTGCATGACAAGGTGGCTCAGTGGCTCAGGGCGCTTGCTGCAAAGCCTGAAGACCTGAGTTCAATCCCTGGGGCCCCACGTGGTAGGAGAGCGCTGATTCCTGCAAGCTGTCTCCTGATTTCAACATGCACACCAAGACACATAATTAATACATAAATAATTTTTTTAGAAAATGTTTGTTTCATGCTGGGGCTACACTCACAAACGGGCACGCGCGCGCGCGCGCGCACACACACACACATGCAGACACACACAGAAATGCACGCAAAGGTCTTACCTTTCCCTGGAGGTTAAGGTTGTTTTGAAGGAACTCCCGCACCTCCTCATCTGTATCTTTCTGGGGAGACAAGGCCACTGGGTCACTCTGGAGGCCTCACCCTCCTCCATGACCCAAAGCCCCTCCCCCTCCACACCCCTCCTCCTCCAGCCTGACACCCAGGACTGGATGAGAAAGTTCTATGGAGTGACCTGGGGAAAATAAGAAGAAGAAAACTGTGGACAGACAGATGTCTAGAGGGAGCCACAGGCTCACCTTGAAGGACAGAAAGGATTAGTGACCTTGGGGTGCGTGTGCGTGTGTGTGTTTGTGTGTGTGTGACAGGGGACACCTTCTAAAGCCAAATAGCCAGAAGAGGGATTTTTTTTTTCAGAGGCTGAGTAGGGTGGGGAGCTTCAGAGGATCAGGGAAGGTGAGGGGGGAGCCATGTGGGGAACTGGCAAGGTGAGCAGACACTGTAGGAAGTTGGGAAGGTCAATTAAGTCTCTGGCTATGCTGGGCCAATGGGAGAGCTGGCTGGGTGACGCAGGACCTCAGGGGTCAGGGGGGTTCTGGAGGACTGCAGTGTCCTAAAGACTCAACTATCTCCTAGGATGTTAAAGTTAAGGTGTGGCCTTTGGAGTCCCTGGAAAGGGCTCATTACAATAAGACAGGGAGAATCCAAGCGTCTTTAGGACCCTGGGGAGTTCAGGAAGTTGTCACGGGAGAATCCTAGAGGGCTTAAGGGTCCCTGAGGCTGAAAAGCACTCTCTTGCTGGTCTGTGTACCGGAGAAGTGGGGTGTAAGGAGCTTTCTTGGGGTCTCAGCTAGCTCAAGAAGTCCTGCGGGTTGGGTTATTTGATCCTTGGGACCTTTGAGACAAAGGGAGGGGAGCTGGAGGGTACCATAGGACCCCAGACCTTCAGTCATGAAGGTATTCAGGAAGTTATAAAGAATTCAGTGAGTAAGCCAGGCGGTGGTGGCGGCGCACACACCTGTAATCCCAGCACTTGGGAGGCAGAGGCAGGAGGATCTCTGTGAGTTCAAGGCCAGCCTAGTCTACAAAGCGAGTCCAGGACAGCCAAGGCTACACAGAGAAACCCTGTCTCAAAATACCAAAAATATATAATAATAAATAATAATAATAATAATAATAATAATTATTATTATTATTATTCAGTGAGTCTCAGGGGGTTAGGAGGGACATGGGGGCGGATCTTGATGGATAATTCAGAGACACCGGGCGTCTGGGTGAGAGAGGCCAGTGAGGTCCTACAGGGCTTATCGGAGTCCTATAGGGTCTCTGGTTGCATCTGGGTTAAATATATCCCAGTCCTTAAGTTTCTAAGGCGAGGGGGGTCTTCAGCATTCCCGGGGCTCACAGCATCCTAGAGGTTTGAGGTTCTGCGGAACTGTGGGGGAGGGATTCTACAGCAGGATTCTGAGAGTCTCCACTGGTTCCTAGCGGCTCACTGGGGTCCCTAGGGACAGGGTAGGGTGCTGGGTAGGGGCTGGGACAAGCACCAGGGCATAGCGGGCCTTGGCCAACACAATGAGGTCCTGGTCAGTGGGAGCACACATGTTTAGTCCGATCGGCAACATCTTCTTGAGCGTAGCCACGATCAGAGACGTCTGTACCGAGTAACGGTCCCCTCGGCGCTTTTTCTTGGTCCGTTCCTGGTCTGAGCCACCTGACTGTGGGGACACAGGGTTCAGTGCTTGCCCAAGTACCCCCACCCCATCCCCCCGACCCCTACCCCAGCCCCAACCTACAGCCATTTTTACACAACCCTGATCCTTTCCTGTTTGCCAAGCAACCCTTCCTGACATCAGAGTATGCAACTCTACTTTGATGCCAGCCTTGCTCACTCTTGACTGTAGCCTCTCCACCCCGCCCCACCCCTCCTCCCCCCTCCCTGCTTCTAACTAGAGCCCTTGTATGTCCATCTCCAACCACCAGCCCCAACCCCACGTCACATCCCCAAAACCAAGTTTCCAAGAACAAATCGAAGAGGTGGGATCCACCAAGAGCCCCAAGACACAAGAAAGAAAGTTGGAAGAAAGGGAGAGACACCAGGAGACTGAGGCAGACAAGGACAAGAGGAGACAGAAGACGCAAGAGAGATCTGGAAAGATCTGGAAGCCAAGACACAACACTCAAGAGCCCAACAGCCATGTTGTGGAGGTCTTCAGTGCAGACCCCTCCCCCTGGTCAGGGCCACACCAGTCATGCCAACAAGAAGTCCGGTGGCAAGCTGCGGCCAGAGCCCCGGCCAAGGCAGTTCTGAGCATGGGCCCAAGAGCCAGGTGCTGCTGGAGGCCCCGCAGCATGCAGCATTTCTGAGACTTTAACGAGCCAGGGCCAGGGGCCCTGGGCTGGATGCCGTCAGAGGCTCAGAAAGATGGCATTGGCAAGAGTCACGCAGCTCACTACCGTTACCAGATTCCAGAGCCCAAGACATAAACCTGTGCACAGCCAGGGCTGCCCGGCCCCCAACCATGCAGCTGTCCCGTCCCGCCCCCCCTGGAACTCAGCTCAAAATGCATGGGGTGGAAAGCTAATCCTTGAATTTTTTTTTTTTTTTTTTTTTTGGTAACGAAACCAAAAAGAAAAAAGAAAAAGAAAAGAAGAAAAGAACTCCCCCCGCCCCAAAAAAAACCAGAAAAGAAATAACTCAACAACTTGTCAAAAGCTTAGAGTGGGGAAGGGAGCGGGGTGGATGGGGAGGAAGAAGACAAAAAATGGATAGGCGGGAGCTAAGGACAAAGGGCGGGGCCAGGGATGGTGGGGGTGGGGGGGGGGTTGAGAGGGCGGGGCTTTGAGTGGGAGAAGGTGTTAGCCAAAAGCCGTGCAGAAGAGAAGGTTCCATATGTGGCGCTGACCTGAACGTCTCCCGCCTGTTTTAACGGGTTGCAGACAGAGACAAGAAGGGTTACCCCAGCCCAGCAGAGAGCCCCTGACCCAACTCCAAGTTACCCTGGGGCCTCTGCCCCGCCCCCATCCTGTGGTTGGGGGATGGGGCGGGGGTGGGTGGAGGGGTGGGGGGCACCTAGGGGGCTGGGAAGTGGGGGGTTGGGGGAGGATGGGAAGGAAGGGGTGTGGGGGGAGGGGAAGGGAGGGTGTGGGGTAATGAGGAGAGAAGGAAAGAAAGAGCAGTTAGGGAAATGAGAGGGGAAAGAAATGAGAAAACGGAGGAGGGGGACAGGCAAGAAGATGGGGGGATACAGAGTGGAAGAGGGAGGGAGAGATTGGAGGGGGAGACTGTAGGGAGGCAGAGGAAGAGGAGGAAGGACAGAAATCAATCGGGGAAGCAGGGAGGTGGAGGTTAAGGGGAAGGTAGGGAAGAGGAGGAAGGTGAGGAGGGGGGAATAGGAAAAGAAGGGAGGAGGGATATGGGGGGAGGGATATGGGGGGAGGGATATGGGAAGAAGTGGCCCCCTGAGAGCTATAGGGGATAGGACCAAAGCAGGAGGTGGCTGGGTCAGGATGGCCAAGGGGCAGTCCTGGAGGGTGCTCCTCCCTCTAACCACCCCCCACTCCACCCCCACGACCCTTCCCTCTGCTCTCAGCTCTGCTGAGCCCTCACCTTGGCCATTTTGCTCTTATTGTCCGCAGTCAGAAAGGACATGTTGTTGATCTCATTCTGGACCACAAAGTTCTGTTCCTCGCGCTTAAAGTTCTGGTGGGGGGAGCGGACGTGGGGCTCAGACCAGAGGCTTAAAGTTCTAGTGGCGGGAGTGGGCGTGGGGCTCAGACCTGAGGCTTAAAGTTCTGGTGGGGGGAGCGGACATGGGGCTCAGAGCCTGAGGTTGGGAGAAGGTGCCTGCAGGTATAGGTCTCTGGGCTTAGGGAGAGGAGAGAGGTGGGGCTTGGGGCCTGGGTGGGGTTCACACATGGATGGGGAACTCACATGGGACTTGGACCAGTAGATGAAGATCTCTCCCACCATCCTGAACAGCTCCTCTGCGTTGGGATTGGGCTCTGTTAGCCAGTGTGCCCTGGAGTCCAGGAAGGAAAGGAGTAGGTAAGGAGTGCGGGGTCTCCAGGGAAGGGCCTTACCCAGAGCGAGCTCAGAGGAGCTCATGGGAACCAAGGGACATTCAGTGTGTGTGTGTGTCTGTGTCTCTGTGTGTAGTGTAGTGTTTTAAGGGAACCTGGTCAGTTCAGTGAACATTTAAAATGTCAGACTTTTCAGACAGGGTCTCACTTGGTAGCCCTGGTTGGCCTGGAGCTCACTAGGTAGACCAGGCTTGCCTCAGACTCACAGAGATCCGCCTCCTGAGTTCTGCGATTAATGGCTTGATAACTACCACACCCTACCAGAACCTCTGAAAAATTCAGCCCAGGGGGACTTGGAACTCACCATAAGCCTCCTGCGTTAGCCACTCGAGACATAGAACAGCAGCTTGGAATTTTCTAATTTTATAACCGCTATGAATTGCAGATCGCTGGCGCTGAGAATGAAAGTCTCTTTGTGGCATATTGCTGTGTTTTAAAAGCTCTATATTACTGTGTGTATAGTGGAAAAGCTGTATTGTCCAATATCAGGGGAAGGATAAAGCTTTATACAGCTGGGCACGGGAGGACGTCTGTGCCCCCAGCCACAGGAGGCTGAGCCATGAGTTTGAGGCCAGCCTGGGCTACATAGCAGGTTCCAACAAGCCTGGACCACCTGCTGCAAACAAAACAAAGGAGGAGGCATGGTGGCTCAGCTGCTGTGCAGCGGTACGGGACAATTGTCTTAATTTCCTTAGTTAGCAGAGCTGAACTCTGTTCGGCAACCCTTCTCCCTGTGTTAACCAGGACTGCATCCTGACAGCCCAAACAAGGCACAGAATTTTCTTCCAAGCCTAAAGATTAAAAAAAAAAAAAAAAAGACAGAGGAAGATGACAGAGGGGTCAGATGGGCTGATGAAGCTTTTCATTATGATCCAAAAAAGATTCCATCAGCTCAGTGCTCTGGGGGGTACAAACGCCAACCCTCCTCCCTTTCTGTTTAGACAAAAAGGAAAAAAAAAAAAAAAAAAAAAAAAAAATCAGATAGAACCAAGCTTGGAGATTTAGAAATTTCTCTTATATACAATTTTGTGTTAAAATATGAAGGTTTCTAGGTGCAGAGTGAGCCAACAATTAGCATAATTTTTACTAACAAAACTTATGGTTGAACCTGGAAGGCTGAGGGAGGAGGGGTTGTTGTGGGTTTGCCAGCTTAGCACGCCCTCACTTTGATGGCAGAGTGAGACTCTATCTGAAAAGCTCACAATATAGCAGCAACAACAAACAACTTAAGGCTGATTAAGTAGTGATGGATCCCGGTTCAAGTGTAGCCAAAATCTGGAATTGACCCTTAGACGGAATGCACACCATTGCTTCCCATTTCTGCCCCACGGCAGACACAGCTATTCAATCACAGAGCATGTGTGTGTGTGTGTGTGTGTGTGTGTGTGTGTGTGTGTGTGTGTGTGTGTGTTTACAGGGATTACAGATGTGTGCTGCTGCATCTGGCTTCCCATGGATTCTAGGGGTCAGACTCAAGACCTACGGCTGAACCCAGCACAGAGGGGGCGTACAGGGAGGGAGAAAGGGCTGGACCAGGCCTGGTGGGCTGGGACGGAGTCCGTGCAGCCGAGGAAGCCCGAATCAAGGCTCACCTGTTGTTGTCCACGTAGCGGATGAGCAACGGGTAGAGGGCGTACAGGTCGCGGCAGAGCACGGAGAACTCGTCCCGTACCAGGAGCTCACCCTCCTCGGCTTCCGCCTTGGCCTCCAGACGCAGCTGCTCCTCCTCAGCCACCACCTTCCCCGCGCGCTTACGCAGCCGCCCAATGGTTGGGATGAAGTGGGAACGCAGGAGCTCCGGCCTGGCGCGGCTCACGATGGGCTGGGCAAACACTGCGGGAGTGTGGGTGTGACTCACGCGTGACCTCCAACACAGCCCCTGACCCTCATCCCAAACCCATTCCGGGGGAGGAGGGGGACACACACACCACACCGTCCCGCACACCCACCAGCCAGCCGCTTCATCCACGAGGCCTCATCAATGCCCAGGTTGTTGACGATGATTCGAAGGATGTTCCCCAGCAGGGAATTGAGGTGGTCGGAGGTGACTGCGGTGCAGGGCGGTGGAGCCCCTGCGGGCAGGGCTGGTGGGGGCGCCTCGGGCCCTCGCTCCCACCAGCGGGGCAAGTAGCTGCACAGCATAGGCAGGGTAATCTCAATGACGTGTGGCATCTCCGTGTAGCGCGCCCCGGACTCGGCCAGACCCCCGATTTCTGCCATGAGCCGTTCTAGCACTGGGATGTCGGGACACATCTCCTCCACGCTGTTGGGGAGCCCCAGGACTGGGGTGCAGGGATAGATCAGGGTATGTCAACGGTCACTCCCCTACGACCCACCTGACACCAGTGAACCACCCTGTGTTTAAGTGTCTCCAAGGAGCCGGGGCGGTGGTGGCGCACACCTTTAATCCCAGCACTCGGGAGGCAGAGGTAGGCGGATCGCTGTGAGTTCGAGGCCAGCCTGGTCTACAAAGTGAGTCCAGGACAGCCAAGGCTACACAGAGAGACACTGTCTCGAAAACGAATAAAACAAACGGGGGGGGGGGGGGAGAAGCCTCCAAGACCCCATCCCTTTCCCATCTCACCCTCGCACTGAAAGTCAGTGACCCCCCCCCCCCCCCCACCTCTGGGAGTGGTTCCCAATGGCCCCGGACCGCATGGCCAGGACCCTCCCAGCCCAGACTGAGGGGCCACACTACCCTGACGGCTGTCCCACCGCGCCCCCCTCCCCGGGGCCCACACAACTCACTGGCCCGCTCTCGAGGAGACTTGGTGGTGTAGACGGAGCAGGCGTTGTACTCGTTCAGTTCCGGCTCCAGGAAGGCCACGGGCATGGCTGCGGCCAGGCGGGCCAGGCATTCCCCGAGGGCTGGCCGCAGCCTGGACGGAGCGGGAGCGCCGCCCCAGTTAGTTTCCACGCGCCCCTCTTTAGAGCCCTGAGCCCCTTGCCCCACCGTGCACAGAAGCGCCCCCTCCTGGTCCCCTCCGGGGCAGAGTTTGGGGGGGGGCAGCTCTTTTTGTGCGCCTTGCGGAGATAGGAACGCAGCCTAGTGATCCCCGGCTGCTGCTCCGTTTCTTCCCGTCCCAGAAGGAAGCCGCTCAAGCACCCTTAGTCGGCAGGTGTCTGACTCCCACTCTCCTGGATCGGATCCCACATCCTCTATTTCTATACCAGCCCACGGTGCGCCCTCTCGTGGCTTCTGGCGTGAACTTCAGCCACCCTAGTACATGGGCAGCTTTGCCACCTCACCCCGCTTCACGTGTCCCCCCCCTTCCCCCCCACATAGCCCTCCAAGCGCCTATATAAAGCTCAGTTTTATGTCCCGTTTTCCTTACTTTTCCACGTAAGGGTTCCGGGTGGTTCCCAGAGAGTAGATACTGCACAGCGTTCGGTAGCAAGAAACTTGCACGTCATCCACTGAGGAGGAGGAGGAGAAGGAGGAGGAGGAGGAGGAGGAGGAGGGGGAGGGAGAGTTAACGTCTCCGTCTCCCACATTTCGCTGACCACGTGCTTCGGCTTCCGGCGATAAAGCACATGCCCTGAGCCGCGGTGACTCCTCCACCCACCTCAGGATGCACAGTGCGGGTGAAGCGGCTACCCCGCCCCGCCCCCCGCCCTCCGTGTCAGGGGTCCTTACGGATGACATCGTCTCCGAACTGGTGCTGCGCAATGTGCTGGAAGAGGGTGGTGAGGACGGGCAGCAGGGCCACCGTGGTGTAGGTGAGGTTCTGGCCCACGCCCTTCACCTGGGTGCGAGCCTGCGACACCTTGCCCAGCCGCAGGTTCTCCACCATCTTCTCAATGTCCTCTGACGCACTCTCGAAGAACGAGCGGAGGCCCGCCTTCACGATCTCGGGGCCTGATTTCATCACCGTCCTGGGAGGGGTACACAGAGCCGCGGTGTGGAAACAGAGCATCCCCCCCCCCACTCCTATCCTTCTTCCATTCCTTTCCTTCCTTTTCTTAAGGTGGGTTTCAGAGAGTATAGGAAGAATGGGCTTTGGGGACATGGTTAAAGTGTATATGGGGGCTGGAGAGATGGCTCAGAGGTTAAGAGCACTGTCTGTTCCTCCAAAGGTCCTGAGTTCAATTCCTAGCAGCCACATGGTGGCTCACAACCATCTATAATGTTATCTGATGCCCTCTTGTGGCCTGCAGGTGTACATGCAGGTAGAGGATTCATATACATTAAATAATTTTTTAAAATATTTTTTTAAAAGTGTGTTTGGGGGCCGGGCATGGTGGCGCACGCCTATAATCCCAGCACTCGGGAGTCAGAGGCAGGCGGATCGCTGTGAGTTCGAGGCCAGCTGTGTCTACAAAGTGAGTCCAGGATGGCCAAGGCTACACAGAGAAACCCTGTCTCGAAAACCAACCCTCCCCCCCAAAAAAAACAAAAAACAACAACAAAAAACAAAACAAAACAAAAAAAAGTGTATTTGGGCTGAAGCGATGGCTCAGTGGTTAGGAGCACTGTTTGCTCTTCCTGAAGTCCTGAGTTCAATTTCCAGCAACCACATGATGGCTCACAACCATGTATAATGGGATCTGGTGCCCTCTTCTGGCCTGCAGGCGTACATGGAGATAGAGCACTCATAAATAAATAAATAAAAATAAATAATTAAAAAAAAAAGTGTATTTGGGCTGGGCATGGTGGCGCACGCCTTTAATCCCAGCACTCGGGAGGCAGAGGCAGGTGGATCGCTGTGAGTTCAAGGCCAGCCTAGTCTATAAAGCGAGTCTAGGACAGCCAAGGCTACACAGAGAGACCCTGTCTTGAATAACATCCCCCCAAATGTGTATTTGGCTACACCCAAGCGGTACCGGGCATCCAGGGAGCGTGCCAATATGTGAAGACAGTTGACCACAGCTGGGGCATCCGTGCCTGGGAGAGGAACAGGGGCCAGGATGAGACTCTGCCTTCCTCCATCCCAAACCTTTCCTCTGCACTTCCTGGCTTAGGTTCATCCTACCGCACACCTGCCCCACCTGGGCTCTCTTCCTTCTAGTTCTGACTTCTCAGGGACAATGGCCTGCATGGTCACCTACCCCATCTCCAGGCTGGCCCAGGCTAGGTTCAGAGGGAATCATGAGGCCCCGGAATTCTCTCTGGAATTCTCTCTTCCAGGTGGGGTTGGTGAAAAGGAAGCAAGGGGGCCCTGGCCGCAAGGCTGGGAGGCAAGGATGCTTACCGAAGAGAGAGACTCGATGGCGGACCAGGGCAGCGAGCTTACAGAAGAGGCTGAAGAAAGAGAAAGGGACAGAAGGGCAAGAGGACAGGAGTGAGGAGGCCAGGGAGAGAAAAGTGGTGACATGATAGGAGGAGACAAGGTGCAACAGGGCGGGAGGGGCTGGAACACGGGCAGAGTACCAGGCCAAGCCAGGAATAAAGAGGTACGGACAAGCTTGAAAGTCACAGGCAAGGGCTGCAGGAGGGACTCGGGCTTAGAGTGAGTGATGGCCTAGAGTCCCCCAGTGAGGGGCTGGGGTGTGGCTCAGTGGTGGAGCCCCTGCCTAGAATCCCCCAGTGAGGGGCTGGGGTATGGCTCAGTGGTAGAGCCCCTGCCTAGAATCCCCCAGTGAGGGGCTGGGGTGTGGCTCAGTGGTAGAGCCCCTGCCTAGAAGTCCCCCAGTGAGGGGCTGGGGTGTGGCTCAGTGGTGGAGCCCCTGCCTAGAATCCCCCAGTGAGGGGCTGGGGTATGGCTCAGTGGTAGAGCCCCTGCCTAGAATCCCCCAGTGAGGGGCTGGGGTGTGGCTCAGTGGTAGAGCCCCTGCCTAGAATCCCCCAGTGAGGGGCTGGGGTGTGGCTCAGTGGTAGAGCCCCTGCCTAGGATCCCCCAGGGAGGGGCTGGGGTAGGTAGGATATTTTCTTAGCGTATGTAAAGTTCAATCTGCAGCATTGCAAATGAAAAAAAAAAAGTCACAACCAACAACTGGCCAGCAGGTGATGGGTGTGAGGCTGCCTTTATCAGAATGACCAGTTGTTTTTGTTTTTGTTTGTTTTCTCACTTAAGGCCTGGGAATCCGTTTAGCCCAAGAGCAACTGGGTCAGCTGGTCCCTTCCAGGACATCTCTAGGCGGAGAAACACCCAGCAGCGCCCACTAGTGTCAGGGTCAGGAATGAGAGGCTTGGGATAGGCAGGCTGAAGGTCAGCAGTCACAGGAAGCTCACCTGGTGATCATCTCCTTCTCCTTGTTGGAGGCGTGGCCACCACTGCCCAGCACTTTGGCTGGCGTGGACAGGAAGTAGAGACAGTGGTTGGTGAAGTATTGGTTGATCAGAGGAAGCAGAATCTATATGGGGGAAGGAATGGGGGAGGGGCTGGGTGAGGGGCACGGGGCAGGGGGAGGGGCATGGGGAGGGGGAGGGGCTGGGTGAGGAGCATGGGGCAGGGGGGAGGGACATGGGGAGGGGAGGGGCTGGGTGAGGAGCACGAGGCAGCGGGAGGGACATGGGGAGGGGGAGGGGCTGGGTGAGGAGCGTGGGGCAGGGGGGAGGGACATGGGGAGGGGGAGGGGCTGGGTGAGGAGCACGGGGCAGGGGGAGGGACATGGGGAGGGGGAGGGGCTGGGTGAGGAGCACGGACAGGGGGGAGGGACATGGGGAGGGGGAGGGGCTGGGTGAGGAGCAGGAGGCAGGGGGAGGGACATGGGGAGGGGGAGGGGCTGGGTGAGGAGCACGAGGCAGGGGGAGGGACATGGGGAGGGGGAGGGGCTAGGTGAGGAGCAGGAGGCAGGGGGAGGGACATGCAGAAGGGGGAGGGGCTGGGTGAGGAGCATGGGGCAAGGGGAGGGACATGGGGAGGGGGAGGGGCTGGGTGAGGAGCACGAGGCAGGGGGAGGGACATGGGGAGGGGGAGGGCTAGGTGAGGAGCAGGAGGCAGGGGGAGGGACATGGGGAGGGGGAGGGGCTGGGTGAGGAGCACGGACAGGGGGGAGGGACATGGGGAGGGGGAGGGGCTGGGTGAGGAGCACGAGGCGGGGGGAGGGACATGCGGGAGGGGGAGGGGCTGGGTGAGGAGCACGGGGCAGGAAGGAGGGACATGGGGAGAGGGAGGGGCTGGGTGAGGAGCACGGGGCAGGGGGGAGGGACATGGGGAGGGGGAGGGGCTGGGTGAGGAGCACGGGGCAGGGGGAGGGACATGTGGAGGGGGAGGGGCTGGGTGAGGAGCACAGGGGCAGGGGGGAGGGACATGGGGAGGGGCAGGAGCCAGGGGAGGAGCATGGGGAGGGAGTAGGGGCTGGGGCAAGAGCACAGCGAGGGAGGAAGGGTGGGGGGAGGAGCACGGGGAGGGGGGAAGGGCTAGGTGAGGAGCAAGGGCACTCTCCCACACCACAGCTCCTCCAGGCTCCCAGCCCACCTCTCACCTTGGCAAAGAATTTAATCTCTTGTTCATGAGGGGACTTCTCCACTCGACCACTGCTGACCACAGCCTCTGTAGGGAAGGGCAAGTAGGGGGGGCCATTGTGAGTTTAAGCTGAGGAAGCCAGCGTGTTTTGGTAGGAAGCGACACTGAGGTGGGGAGAGAATAGTGACACGCCTTTAATCCCAGCACTTGGGAGGCAGAGGCATGCGGATCTCTGTGAGTTCGAGGCCAGCCAGGTCTACAGAGCAAGTGTCAGGACAGTCAGGGCTACACAAAGAGAGACCCTATCTTGAAAAAAGACACAAAACCAAGCACGCCAGCACTCGGGAGGCAGGGGCAGGTGGATCGCTGAGTTCGAGGCCAGCCTGATCTACAAATAGAGTTCCAGGACAGCCAGGGCTACACAGAGAGTCCCTGTCTGAAAAAACAAAAGAAACAACAACAACAAAAGCAAAGTAATAACAGAACATTCTCTCTCTCTCTCTCTCTCTCTCTCTCTCTCTCTCTCTCTCTCTCTCTCTCTCTCCCTCCCTCTTTCATACCTGCCCTGGCCGCATCAAGCCGGAGGGACTCTGGCCACCTGGGCTAGGTGCCTGCTCAGTCCCCTCCTGTGGCACCATCTCTGTGCAAAGGACCAGCTCTTAGCTCCCATGTAGCTGCAAAGCCCAGGGCTCCTCGCTGCATATTCTAGCACCATCCTTACAATCACTGTCCTCCAGCCGGAAGCAGGGTGGGGAGGGGTTTCCGCAAGCCCTTTGCTGGGACACCCTCCAGATGTCCAAACGCCCCACCCCCACCTCTTCCTATCCTGCCATAGACGTCACGGTGCCATCCGTGTCTTCCTTGAATACCCTAGGTAAGTGGCAGCCGGCTCCGCGCTCCCAAGCACCCCCTTCCCTGGTCCTCTTCCCCGACACTAGGCACTTCGTAGCACACTTGGTTTAGTTACGTGTGATTCCAAATGTCTGGCCCTAAAATAAGGATGCGGATGAAGGAAACGGTCTTTGGTCCTGCTCCCTGCTACTCCACCCCGGCCAGCTGGGTCCGGCCGGCAACTGACTGCTCAGTGAATACGGGTTGAGGGGAGAACCGGGTGAACAGGTGCCCTAGGTGAGTCTTTGCAGGTGACAGGGAAGCAGGGAGGAGCTCCGCCTACCCAGGTGGGCGATGAACTCCTGCGAAATGTCCATCCAGCGCAGCAGCTGCTGCAGGAAGCCGAAGGCAAATCGTTTCTCGATGGAAGACGTGTCTAGTTCCATATCCTTAAGGCCTCTGCGCGGAGAGGCAGAGGGACAGGTCAGCTCGGACACAGGTCGGGCCATTTTTTTTTTTCCCCCACACAGACTTCTGGTCAGGCTGTGCACACCGTCCGCCTGCTGCTCCTTCCTCCACCAGCCTCTCCCTCATCTCAGGCTGTTCTCCGAGTCTCGCTTCCCCCACACTGCTCCACCTTCGCCTCGTCTTTGTAGCCTTGTCTTCCACATCCATCTTCAGCATCCCTTAGGACTTCACTCTACAGGCTACGTCCCCAGGAGGCGCTGATGTTGCCACACTGCTTCCAGCCCCACCATTAGGCTTCCTTATGGCCCGCCTCCACCCAAAGCCCCGCCCCATCCGAAGCCCCGCCTCCATCCTAGGCCCCGCCTCCATCCTAAGCTCCGCCCCAATGTGCCTTCCTTCTATCCAGGCCCCCACCATCCCTGCCCCATTCCAAACCCTCTCCTCCCCTCCTTCTCCTCTCCCCCGCCCCCGCCCCCTCCCAAGTCCTCCCCTCCCCCCTTTTCCTCCCCCCATCCCCCCCTCCTGTCCCCGCAGCGTCTCCTGTCCCCCTCGCGTGCCTGGTGACAGCGTAGCCATTCATCTGCAGGAACTTCAGCAATTCTTGGGCCTTCTCTCGGTCCCTTGCCTTCTCCTTGGCCGTGAGTGTGTCGTAGGGTACCAGCAGAGGATGGGACCCACCCCCTGGGGGGGAAGGGGGGACAGCAAAGATTAGAAATCAGGGTCTGGGAAGACCCAGGCCACTCCTCACTGCGGTTCCTGTTGCTTGCACAACTAAAAAGGTGCTAACAGTTGCAAACCCTGTTTTTGGACGCTGGATGGACCCAGTGTAGTGGAGCAGAGCCGGCGAGAGTGATTAAGAAAACGCCCTGGACTGGGTGGGCACGGTGGTGGCGCACGCCTTTCATCCCAGCGCTCGGGAGGCAGAGGCAGGGGGATGGCTGTGAGTTCAAGGCCAGTCTGGGATACAAAGTGAGTCCAGGACAGCCAAGGCTACACAGAGAGATCCTGTCTCGGGGCGGGGGTAGGAAACATCGGGACTCTAACGAAGACCCGCGTGACTGGCGGGGGGATTCACAGATGTGGGACTGAGGAGAAGGGAGAAAGGTCCAGCGGCGGGAAGGGATGGGCGCCTCTCACCCTTGGCTTCCAACTCTTGCTTCTTCTTCCGGCCCCACGTGTTGTGGTAATTTTCGGCCAGCTGTTCAGCCATGGCCTGGAAGTGGGGTGCAGAGAGTCAAGGACCGGATTCAGACAGCCCCGTGCTTGCTACATAAAGGGTCCGCGCTCTCACCTGCAGCTCCCGGGACAACGTAACGCCGCTGAGGTCTGGGGGCTGGGGGTTATAGCCTTCCCGAGGGTCGTAAGTCTGAGAGGGAGAGACAGGGCCGGAGATGGGTGATGGCCTGCTTAGGAAGCTCGGACCCCGGCTCCAGACACCTTCCCCTGCGCCCGGTTCCTTAAGGCCCTGGCTCTAAGCCACCCTCCTCTGTGATTCCTCAGACCGATGGCTGCTCTTTCGGTGCTGAGAGTTTTGCTCTGGGCTGTCCTCTTCTCTTTACTTTACCTCCTCTCTGTCAGGCCTCATTGATACCTCACCCCTCTACCATTCGGCTCCCACCCACCCCTCCTTAGCTCTCATTTATTCACTTATTACTGTATACAGTGTTCTGCCTGCACATACACCCGCAGGCCAGAAGAGGGCGCCAGATCTCGCTATAGACGGTTGTAAGCCACCATGTGGTTGCTGGGGCTTGAACTCAGGACCTTTGGAAGAGCAGCCTCTGAGCCATCTCTCCAGCCCCGGTCCACACTTCTCAGTCCCACCATACCCGACCCACTCGTCCTAGATCCCTGCCCCCCGCCCCTTGCTCAGCCCTTCACTGCCTCCCAGCAAACGCACCTGGGCAGTTTGAGATATCTTCCTTGTTTTTTTCTTCTCCGTCTTTTCCTCCTCGCCTTCCCTGGCCTTCTCTACGGTCCATTCCCAGGCAATCATGGCCTTCAAGGACTCCTTGATGGGCCAGCGGTAAATCTCCTTGTCCTAGGGGAGGCGAAGTAGGCGGAGGGTAGGGTGGTGGTGGGGGAGGCGGAGTAGGTGGGGTGGGGTGGGGGTGGAGGGTGGGGGTTGAGGGTGGGGTGGGGGTTGAGGGTGGAGTGGGGGATGAGGGTGGGGTGGGGGTTGAGGGTGGGGTGGGGGATGAGGGTGGGGTGGGGGTGAGGGTGGGGGGGGGGTTGAGGGTGGGGGTGGGGGATGAGGGTGGGGGTGGGGGATGAGGGTGGGGTGGGGGATGAGGGTGGGGTGGGCATTGAGGGTGGGGTGGGGGATGAGGGTGGGGTGGGGGATGAGGGTGGGGTGGGGGTGGGGGTTGTGGGGCCAGCAGGAAAGCCTGGTTCAGCTTCCCGGCTCTGTACAGGCTCAAGGAGGAGATGCCCACTAGCGGCTGGCAAGTAGGAAGTGGGGCAGTCTGGATCGGAACCCAGGACTCTACCCTGCTCTGTAAACAAGTGACACCCATTTCACAAGAGCCCCAGAGAAGCCTCACCATCAGGGACTTTTTTTTTTTTTTTTGAGACAGGGTCTCTCTGTGTAGCCTTGGCTGTCCTGGACTCGCTTTTTAGACCAGGCTGGCCTTGAACTCACAGAGATCCGCCTGCCTCTGCCTCCCGAGTGCTGGGATTAAAGGCGTGTGCCACCCACACCTGGCTAAGGAGTCTTTCTAAGAGAAGGCGCATAAGGGTTTTGGGGCCCTCCAGGCGAGGAATCCAATCTTTTTCTTTCTTTTTTATTATTAATTATTTTATGTGTATGAGTGTTCTGCCTGCATGTACACCTGCAGGCCAGAAGAGGGCGTCAGATCTCACTATAGATGGCTGTGAGCCACCATGTTTGCTGGGAATTGAACTCAGGACCTCGGGAAGAGGAGCCAGTGCTCTTAACCTCTACCCTATACCTCCAGCCCAAAGCATCCAATCATGGGAGAAGGCAAAGTCCATGACCCCGATGCCAACCTATGAAGCTGTCCCACTCCTCCCCGGACCCTAAAATTTTTGAGTCTCCCTCCAACCTCTGACACCGGGACCTAAGGTCGGGTCACCTTTTCTGAGAAGGTCTTGTAGGGTCTTAGCATGGGGTGGGTCTTCAGTTCCTCATCAGCATTTTCGCCATAGGACCAGTTGTTCTGAATCTAGAGACGGGATCCGGATGAGAGGAGGAACGCAGGGTGGGGTGTGAGGCAGGGGCACCCCGCAGGGACTGAGGGCTTTCGGCGAGCAGCGAGGGTCTTTGGGATGACTGGGGATCTAGGACAACCTGAGGTCTCAGGGAAGACACGGGGCCCGTAGAGAGGAGGGGAGGGGGGGTTGGGGGACCCCGTGTTCACCTTGTCGAAGGCCCATTTCTCGTGGGTATACTCCGCAAACTTGTTAATGAAGGAGTCCAGCTTCTCCGGGATGATGACGCTGTGAGAGGAGACCGGGTCGGCAGGCATCGGGGCGGGGCTTTCCGCTTTCTCTGGTGCCTTCTGTTCTCCCAGCCCCTAACCCCACCATTTGTCCATCCCCCGGGATCTCACTTGAGGGTCTCCACGGGCCGGGGGTCAAAGTTGCCTTCAGCGTCCACCGTGGCCTTTTTCTCGGTCTTGGATGAGTACGAGGCATCTACGTAATCAGGAGGCAGTGCCCCCGCGATGGCGCACAGACAAGGCGTGGCTAGTCGGTAAAGCTCCTGGTCGTATTTCTGAGGGCACCAGGGATAAAGGGAGGATCCTGCAGACTTCACTTAGCTTCCAATCCTACAGCCCCCAATCCACTTTCCAACCATCAACTTTCCTGTCCGAACCCACACAACCTGCTTGTCACTTTCCCCAAAGCCCAGGCCTCACTTGGTTCTGGGGTTTTTGTTTGTTTGTTTGTTTGTTTGTTTGTTTGGTTTTTCCAGGCAGGATTTCTCTGTGTAACAGCCCCGGCTGTCCTGGACTCACTTTGTAGACCAGGCTGGCCTAGAACTCACAGCGATCCTCCTGCCTCTGCCTACTGAGCGCTGGGATAAAAGACGTGCGCCACCACGCCCGGCTTCTGGTTTGGTTTTTAGGCAGGTCTCATGTAGCCCAGGCTGTCCTTAAACTTGATATATAATCCGCAGTGACTTGAATTCCTGGTCCCCCTACTTCCGCCTCACGCTGGAATTAGAGGCGGGTGCCACCAACCCAACAGGGATTTCACCCCAAATCTCCAAACCCGAACCCCCAAAGCCCCCACATAGGATCCTCTGAGGTCCCATGGGTGCCCAGACCTTATGTGCCAGAGAATCAAAGATGCCCCAGAAGAGCTTGCGTGTGAGGTGTAGCTCTTCCTCAGAGGTGACCCCGAAGTTGGCCCAGCCCGTGGGGAGGCAGTAATACTTCCAGCAGCGCTCGTAGTGATTGGTAAGAAGCTGAGAGCAAGAGACACACACGAGACACAAGATGAGGGCAGGCAGCGAGAGCAGGAGGCGGAGTGGGTCACTGCTTGCAAATGAGAACGGGCCCTGGACTGCTCACCACCTACAGTTAGTATTCTCAATGAGAGCCAGACTGGGCATTAAACTACGGCTGGGTTTGCTTGTTGTCTTTACAGAAACAGGCGCGCTAACAGTCTCCTGGTAGAGCTGTGCGCACACTAATGGGACGATCCGTGCCTATGCAAATCAGAGCGTCCGACAGAAACACAGGCAACATCCCATGCAAATATACGGTAATCAAAAAGGCCTCCACTACCCAATATGCAACTTGGGAGTTGGTGCTAATTTAGGCATCTTATGCAAGGCGGTCTAACTTGGAGGGTATCTCCTTATGCAAACTAGCATGCGAATGGTAAAGCAGGAGAGACAGTATGCAAATATTCAGGATAGCTATGGTACTGTTTATTCAAATAAACGCACTCATTTGAATGCTGGAAGGCTGGTGGTCTGGACATGCGGATAAAATGCTAATTAGGGAAAGTAGATTTTCCTTGAAGATATATGCTAATTGAGGCGGGGGCTGGCTCACTTAGTTAGGCAAATTAAGCGGTAATTAAGGGTTGTTAGCAGCGTCCGTGACGCAGACAGAATGTCATGGGAATCCCAGCCGGCAAAGAGCATGCTAATTGGTTTCCTCAGGGTTCACTGTCCTCTAGCTGAGGTGGGCGAGGCTAATAAGACCGTGGGTGCGAAAAGGACGGCTTCCGCCGAGGGCTGCCCTCACCTTGAGCGGCATCTTGGCGAACTCATTGAGGATGGGCACGTCGAACACCAGGCGTCGAAGCAGGTGCTGCAGCATGGACGGGCGGATGTACCTGAGGAGGACACGCCCAGACGGTGAGCAGAGAGCTCCCCAGAGGCCCCCGCCTGGCGGCTCCGCCCTACCCCGCCCCTATGGGACACCCCGTGCCTCACCGGCAGAGCGCCATAAGGCAGTCCTCGATGACATCACGCTGTGCCTTGGTGAGCGACCGGCCCCGGGACAGTCGGTAGATTGTGTGCAGCATCGAGTCCACCATGATGGCCCGGTGCTCGGTGCCCGCAAAGAGCGGCGCGCACTTGGTGATGAGCGGTAGGACCGCCAGGCACAGGTAGCGGTTCAGCGCCAGCGCCATCTCCGTGGTGCTGAAAGTAGCCTGGGATACAGGGGTGAGGCCGTCAGACGGGATGGCGTTGCCTTGGTACCCAGGCTTTTAACAGTTTTTCTCCTAAATCTCACTCCTCCAGATCTCTACCCACATCCTTATTACCTAGGTAATAAGTAATAAATCTCCCTCCCGCGCCCGCCCCCGTGTCTCTCTCTCTCTCTCTCTCTCTCTCTCTCTCTCTCTCTCTCTCTCTCTCACACACACACACACACACACACACACACACACACAAAGACAAAAGCCGGCAACTGACTGTGGAACCCCATGCCTCTGATTTAGCTGTTTTGCAGTGTTGAGCTTCTGCATAGGATCTCATGTAGCCCAGGCTGGCCCGGAACCGCTGCTCCTCCTGCCTCTGCCTCAGAAATGCCGGGATTTTAAGCATGCCCAGCATTTTGTTGTTGCTTTGTTTGTTTGTTTTGTTGTTGTTTGTTTCTTCAAGACAAGGTTTCCCTGTGTAGCCTTGACTGACCTGGACTCACTCTGTAGACCAGGCTGAGCCTCAAACTCACAGAGATCCGCCTGCCTCTGCCTCCCGAGTGCTGGGATTACAGGCGTGCCCAGCATTTTGTTGTTGCTTTGTTTGTTTCTTTGTTTTAAGACGAGGTCACAATATGTAGCCCTGGCTGACCTAGAACTTGCCATGTAGATCAGGCTGGCCCCCAATTCACAGTGGTCAGCTTGCCTCTGCCACTCTAGGCTTTGCTTTGGTTTCCTGAGACGAGGTTTCACTGTAGCCACGGAGCTCATCGCCCTCTGGCCTCCATCGCTGTGATGCTAGGTTGAAGGTGTGTACCGCCACGCCCGGGCAATGCTTTCTCGTAAGCGAAGGTATTGGGGATTGATTCCTACCCACCCTCCAGAAAAAACTGTTTTCCCACAGGGTTTCTTCTCCGTCACAGCGGTGAAGGCGGGGGTCAGGATGCGCACAGGAGCCCAGGTCGGCTGAGGCCACCTCTCAGCCTACAGTCCCGTGTGGAGGCACGCGGGGCGACCAGCTGGGTGGGGCTGCTCACCGTGTCCAGCGAGGCAGCCGCCCTCATGTCAGGAAGGAAGCCCACGTCCAGCACGTGCAGCAAGAAGTCCTGGTTCTCGATGCCGTAGACTCGGTCCAGGAAGAGCACCATGGATGCCTTGTGGTCGGGCACGAAGGAGGCAGACATCTTTGGCTGCACCAGGGCTCCATCTACAGGCAAGGAGGGCGGGATGCTAGCGCCTGCTTCACTCCCGCTTGCCCCCCTCCCCCGCCCCCCAGCATCGCTCCCTCAATAATTCCAGCTCTCCTCTACCTTTGCCCAGGGTAGGGATCTGTAGTGGGAGGCTGATGATGCCCACGAGGTCATCCAAGGGCACGAGGGACCGAAGGATGGCGCGGATCCTCAGGGCTTCGCCCTTACCAGCTTGGATCAGCTGGAGGCGGCGGACAGAGAAAGGCGCATGCGCAGTCAGACAACTGAGCCCCATTGGGGAGTCGCTGCATTCCAACTGTTCCTGACACACCCACAGTGGAGAGCCTCCTTTGTGTGTGTGTGTTGTACATGTGTGTGCATGTGTGTGTTCGTCTGAATGCAAGTATGTGCACTTGCTCCTGTGCCCCTCGTGTGAAGGCCACAGGTTGATGTCAGGCGTTTTCCTCATTTCTTCCTTCCTTCCTTTCTGTTGTTTGTTTTCGTTTTTATCAAGACAGGGTCTCTCTGTGTAGCCCTGGCTGTCCATGACTCGCTTTGTAGAGCAGGCTGACCTCGAACTCACAGCGACCCACCTGCTCTGCCTCCCGAGTGCTGGGACTAAAGGCTTGCGCCCCCATGACTAGATGTTTCATTTATTAGGGGGTGCACATGCACACGGAGGTCAGAGCGCAGCTAAGGGGAGTGGGCGCTCTCCCTTCACCACGTGGGTCCCGGTGAGCAAAATGAAGTCTTCAGCTTTGGTGGCAGGCGCCTTTCCACACTGAACCAGAGGCTCCTTGTTTGTTTGTTTGTGGTTTGTGGCACATTCTCACCTCGCCCAGGCTGGCCTCTAACTCGCTAAGCAGCCAAAGATGACACTGAACTTATCCTCTTGCTTTTACTTTCCAAGTTCTGGGATTACAAAACTGCGCCACCATTGCCGGGCGGCGGTAGCGCATGCCTTTAATCCCAGCACTCGGGAGGCAGAGGCAGGCGGATGTCTGAGAGTTCGAGGCCAGCCTGGTCTACAATGCAAGTTCCAGGACGGTCAGAGCTGTTAAACAGAGAGACCCTGTTTCAAAAAACCAACCAAACAAACAAACAAACAACCAAACAAACAAAAAACCAAACTGTGCCACCATATGCAGCTTTATCTGTTAGGACAGGGCCTTGGCCTCAAATTCCCAATGTTCCTGCCTCTACAGTGCTGTGGTCACAGGTGTGTGTGACAGGGTGCAGCATGGTCTCCTTGAAGGGCCCCTCCGGATGTACCTTCCCCACCCCTATGTTGAGTCCTCCGGGTCCTGAGGGTGTCTTGGTCATGAGTGTGTGCCCAGCATCACTTGGCCCAGGACCACACCCACAGTGAGGTCTATGAGCGCTGCCAGGTGCCTGAACGCTGGCTAAGGTTGAAGGTTGCAGGTTGGCCATGCACACCCAGGACTTTCCCACCCCACCTGACCTCTCAGAGCTCACATGCATCTCAGGTGCACAGCGTCCCAGCAGGTCGATCAACGCGGCGTAGAAGGACATGATGGCATGTCCCAGGTGCACCCGGTTTTCCTCAGGGGGCTCCTCACCAAAGCTGTAGAGGAGAAGGTGGTGGTGGCGGTTAACAATCCAGGGAAATGGTAACCGTGGCTACTGTGCTGAGAAGGGGACGGGGGACTCACTGCTCACGCCGCCGGTCCCTGCGGACGCCTGGTCCATCCCGTGCAGGGTCCTCAGAAATGCGGATGGCCTCTTCAATGGCGGCCAGCAGCCCTGAGCCACCCTCACCCCGCAGGGCAGGTCCGAAGCACTCGGGCTTGCGGATCAACAGCCGCACCACGACGTTAGCGTTCTCCTCCACGCTCTCACCTGGCATTCGGAAAGTTCAGGAGTGCTCTTGGGGGAATTTCACACAACCCCAGAGCCCAACACACCCAAGGGTGATGTCAGGTCCCTGTTGACCCCCAAGCCCAGGGGAGGCCTTCGGCTCAGGGTACGGCTGTCACCAGAGGGAGGCTTTAGCCGGTGACCCCCAAACCTCGCACCCTGCCTCACCGTTGACAAAGACGGCAAAGCGCAGGAAGTCCAGGTAGCGTTCACCCCCACAGGGATTCCACCCGATGTCGGGGTACCCTTTGGCCAGGAGCATGGGGCAGCTTTGTAAGCCACATCCTGCCAGGTAAGACACGACCTGCAATGCGGAAAGAGAGCTTAGTCCAAGGCTGCGTTCCTCCTCAAGATTCAGGGATGCTGTCCTGGGTCTCCTCAGCCTGCAGATCGCCAGCAAGCTGAGCCTCATCTCCAATGCTGCCCCTTTCCTGGGCTTCCTTTCCCATCCCACAACCCACCTCATCATGAATGTGAGTCAGGTCATCCTTTCCCCTGCACAACACTGGGTCTGCTCCCTTGGGATAAAGTCCAGCATCCTTCAGTGGCCCAGCCCACAGGACCTCACACGATTTCCGTGACTTCACCTCTCAGCCATCGTGGGCTGTCGGCTGTGCCAAGGCCTCTGTCCCTGCTCTTCCCCTGGGTCAGTCTGTCTGTCTGCCTATATCATCCTGAGCTTTAGCCAAATGTCACTTTAGCCAGTCTTTTATTTCTTTTTTCCTTTCCCGGAAACACGGTCTCTCTACGTAGCCTCACAGGAATTCACTGTGGTGACCAGGCTGGCTTCAAATTCACAGAGACTTGCCTGCCTCTGCCTCCAAGTTGGATTAAAGACGTGCGCCACCACACAATGGCTTATAAATACTTTTAAAGACGAACCTATAAATGCTTCACAAAAGTCATGGTTACGTATTCGCTGAGCTGATTAAACGAAGGAGAAGCCGTCTCTTTCCCGGGACAATTAATAAGGAGAGGGACCCCTGATTCTAGTTGCTGAACTCTAACCCCCTTGGAGCCCCCACTCAGCCTCGGCGGGCACCAAGGCCACCTAGCTGGGGAGGGTAGCCCATCGGCCTGCTCCCAGCCCCTCTCGCATACAGTGAAGGAGCCACTGGCTGCTGGCCGCTCCTTGCAAGTTAGACCCCTTCTGATTGGGCCCCCGGGATGTCCGGCTTCAGTCCAGGGTGCTCAGGACCAGCACGTGGGCCCCGCCCCCACCCCAGGCATGGCCGGCTTCAGTCCAGGGTGCCCCGTCCCAGCACATGGGCCCCGCCCCCACCCAGGCATGGCCAGGCATCCTCCTGCCTCACCTTTTCCAGGTCTTGCTCTTGTAATGCCAAGGCCAGCTCGTTGTTGTCAATGACAGAGGCGGCTGCCACATCCAGGGGTGTGGAGCCCTGCATGCCTGTGAGGACAAAGAGTGACCAGAGTGGACTTTGGAGGAATATGGCTGGCTTTCCCCTATGCGTGCGTGCATGCGTGCGTACATGTGTGTGTGTGTGTGTATGTGTGTGCATGTGTGTTGATGTGTGTATGTGCGTTGTGTGTGTATATGTGTATTTATGTGTGTCTATGTGTGTGTGTGTGCGTGTTGATGTGTGTATGTGTGTGTGTGTATGTGTGTGTGCGTGCGTTGTGTGTATGTGTATATGTGTATTTATGTGTGTATGTGTGTGTGTGCGTGTGTGTGTGCGTGTTGATGTGTGTATGTGCCTGTGCATGTGTTAATGTGTGTATGTGTGTGTATATGCGTGTGTGCATGCGTGTGTGTGTATGTGTGTGTGTGTGCGCATGTGTGTGTGTGTATGTGTGTGTGTGCATGCATGTGTGTATGTGTATGCGTGTGTGTGTGTATGTGTGTGTGTGTGAAGATGGACATGTAAGCCAGAAGAGGGCACCAGATCCTTTGGGGCTGGAGTGACAGGTGGTTTGTGAGTGGGTGCTGGGGCTTGAACTCTGATCCTCCCGATGGAACAATACACTCTCTTAGCCACTGAGCAATCTCTCCGGCCCCTCCCCAGTCTTGATGGTGCCACCTCCTCTGGGAAGCCCTTCCTGACCGCCTTGTCTCGAAATGGGCTAAGTGCCTCAGCCGGTCTGAGCTTTCCGAATCCCAGTTCTCGGGGCGGGGGGGGGGGGGGGGCGCTCTGGGTTAACGGGGTCTGAGACTGAGCTTTACTCCTTCGCTACCCTGTGAGCTGTGGGGTCGGCCAAGGTTATCTGAGCCACTCTGTGTCCTAATTTGGGTTTTTGAGACAGAGTCTCGCGAGGCCCAGGCTGGCCGACTTCCCAGGCTGCCGGGCTTCTCACCCAGGCCGATGCCGCTGTTCTCCAGCAGGTAGCTCAGGTGGTCAAACATGGAGCGCTGGTTCTGCCGGCTGATCCGGCAAAAGTAGCAGAGGAACCGGCAGCAGCTTGTCACCATCTTGGGGAAGCGGATCTCCTGCGGGGAGAGGGCAGGGAAGGCCAGTGGTGAGTGCCTGCACTTAGCGCCCCGCCCCCCGCCCCGCAGCCATCCTGACCCCTGACCTTTGACTCGCCACCCCCGAGGACGTTCACCATGACCTCCATGACGGTTTCGTGCATGCCCAGCGCTCTCATGAGGTTTGGGTGCTGGTAGAAGACTTTGTTATTCATGATGTTCCTTGGGGCAGACAGAATGTGTGGAGTTAGCACAGTGTGGGGGCGCATCCAGGGAGAGCCACAGTCACCATGGCGACAACATCCGTACTCTCTATGCACCTTGACAGATGTAAATTCATCCATCCTTTTTTGTTTTTTTGTTTCGTTTTAGTTAGGTTTTGAGACCATATCTCACTCTGATACCCCAGGCTGGCCTGGAACTATGTAGCCCAGGATGGCTTAGAATTCACAAGAATCCTTCTGTTTCAGATGACAGGTGGGAGCCACCACCTAGCTCTTCACTCATCCTTCTACCCACTCTGGGAGGCAGGAATTATAATTATGGGATGTCACAGACGAGGAAAAGGAGGTCTGGATCCGAGGTGAGCTCCTCTAAGGTGGAGATCTTTGCCATGTTGCCTCCAGCAGTCCCAAATGTTGGGCGAATGAGGGTCCAGCTTAAATACAACCAGAGCTTAAATGACGCAGGTGCATTGGCCAGGACACTCAATACTATCAGGACTTAACATTATTCAAAACAGTTTTTAAATTTTATTTTTATTTCTGTGTATATGTGTGTAGCTGCAGAAGTTCATGTGTACCATGTGCATGCAGGAACGAGAGTTACAGGCAGTTGTGAGCTGCCCAATGTGGGTGCTGGGAATTGAACCCAGGTCCTCTGGAAGAGCAGTACGTGATTTTAACTACTGAGGCAATCTCTCCAGTCCCTATTTTTTTGGTAAGAAATGTGTGTTATTTGTTTGTTTGTTTGTTTATGCGTTTTGTGAGGGAGGTACACACATCCCATAGACAGTTTGCTGGGGTTGGTTGTCTCTTTTTACCCACTGAGCCATTTCATCGGCCCAGCCATTAATATTTATTATTCTGAGACGCTGTCTCACTATGTGGCCCAGGCTGGTCTAGAAATTCCTGCGTAGCCCAGGATGACCTGGAACTCAAGATCTTCCTGTCTCAGCTTTCTCGAGTGCTGGGAGGGCAAGGCCTGAGACACCACCCCAACCTTGTTAGCTTATGACATCAGCACCCGGGCCCGAGGCCCCACGCCCTCTCTGCGGGGTAAGCGTGGTCATTCCCTTTGTCACCGTGGAGGGCTGTAAGCTCAGACACAGAGGCGCCAAGAGTCACGCAGTGAGCGGGAGCTTCCAAGGGAGGGTTAGCTGTTGGGGCAAAGGGGACCATGGGAAGGGACAGTGCAGCCCCTGGGCAGCCTGGCTGGGGAGAAACACTCACCCAATACTCTGGATCATAAGGTTCTCCTCCTGGGGACCCATCTGCACAATGAGCAGTGAGCGGATCTGGCCCAGGCACTCCAGCAGGCTCATGGTGTCCTCCACCGAGGAAGGAGAGATGGTGTAGGCCCGGGGCAGGGCACGCAACAGCTCGCCGAGACCATCGTACTGCCGGTGTAGAAGGCTGAACATGGCGCGGACCAGCTCCGGGCTCTGAACAAAGTCCTCCTGGGCCCAGCGCACCACAGTGTGGGAGACCAGCTCCTGCAAGGACTCTGGGGGAAAGATTGGGACACTAGGCTGCATCTCTGAACCAGGGGGTGGGGTGGGGAGCCCTCCTCTGTCACCAGCTGCCCTGTCTTCCATTTGCATGGATTGAGATAATTTTTCCTATTGTCCCAAGAATCGATCTCTTCCTCCTCCCCCCGCCCCTCCCCTGGCTTCTGCAGCCAGAGCCAGGCTGCACTTAGGAGGCAGAGGCAGGAGGGTTTCTGCCAGTTTGAGGCCACACTACTTTACATAGTTAAGTCCCAAGTCTACATAATGAAACATCTCAAAACAAACAAACAAGCCTGGACAGGCGGCTCAGAGGTTAAGAGCGCCACCTGCTCGTCCAGAGGTCCTGAGTTCAATTCCCGGCAACCACATGGTGGCTCACAACCATTTATAATGTGATCTGGCGCCCTCTTCTGGCCTGAAGGTGTACATGCAGCTTAAGCACACACATTTAATCAAGCAACCAATCAATCAAAACAACAACAATAAAAAGACAAACCCTAAAAACCAAAATCAAAACCCTGTAAGATCAAACTTGTACCAGCTTCAGAGACTCCGTCTTGGGTGTGCCTAACACACAGCGTGCACCGCGACACCCAACACTGACCACACTTTTCTAACTCCTCACATAAATCATCTCACCACGAGAGAAATGAAAACGAGGACCACAAGGAAAGAGAAGCCACCGTGGTGCTGGAGCCGTCACCACGCCAGGCTGGATGCCCCTCTGCTCCAGTCAGTGACACCGCCACACGGTCAACCACAGCCCGGACATCTGGACCACATCTCCAGCACCCTTTGCCTTCCCCTTCCCACTCTCCGTGCTCCCAGAGCTTCGAGCCGCCCGCCCCACCCGTCTTCACCCCGGTGTCCCCAGCCCTCACGAGGTTTGTGCTCCTCGGCTGGCGGCTCCTCCTCAGGCTCCTCCTCTTTCTTCTTCACCAGCCGGACTTTCTCCAAAAGGCTCATCAGGCGACTGCCCAGAGTGGTCTCCTCCTCCAGCTCCTCTTCTTCCCCCTCCAGCTGGATTCCTGGAGGTGGTCAAGAAGGGGGGGGGGACGCCTGGCGGGGTGCGGCGGCTGCAGCCAGCAGCCAGCCAGCAGCCAGCCACCCACAAGCCAGCCACTCAGCCAGCCAGCACCATCCAGCCAGCCAGCAGCAGCCAGCCACAGCAGCCAGCCCAGCCAGCAGCCAGCCAACCAGCAGCCAGCCAGCAGCCAGCGATCCAGCAGCCAGCGAGCCAGCTCCAGCCAGCAGCAGCCAGCCAGCCAGCAGCCAGCCAGCAGCCAGCCTAGCAGCCAGCCAGCAGCCAGCCAGCCAGCAGCAGCCAGCCAGCCAGCCAGCAGCCAGCCAGCCAGCAGCCAGCCAGCCAGCCAGCCAGCAGCCAGCCAGCAGCCAGCATCCCCACATCCCAGCAGCCAGCACCCAGCCAGAGCCAGCCAGCGAGCCAGCACAGCCAGCGCCAGCCAACCAGCAGCCATCCAGCCAGGCAGCCACCCAGCCAGCAGCCAGCCCACCAGCCAGCCAGCCAGCCAGCCAGCAGCAGCCAGCCAGCAGCCAGCCGCAGCCAGCCAAGCAGCAGCCAGCCAGCAGCCAGCCAGCCCCAGCCAGCCAGCAGCCACCAGCCAGCAGCAGCCACCAGCCAGCCAGCCAGCCAAGCAGCAGCCAGCCAGCAGCCAGCCAAGCAGCAGCCGCCAGCAGCCAGCCAGCCACCAGCCAGCCAGCAGCCACCAGCCAGCAGCCAGCCACCAGCCAGCCAGCCAGCAGCGAGCCAGCAGCGAGCCAGCCAGCCATAGCCAGCCACCAGCCAGCCGGCCAGCAGCCAGCCAGCCCGCAGCCAGCCACCACCACCGCTAGCCCGCAGCCAGCACAGCCAGCCACCATCCAGCCAGCAGCCAGCCAGCCAGCAGCCAGCCACCAGCCAGCCAGCCAGCAGCCAGCCACCAGCCAGCCAGCCATCAGCAGCCAGCCAGCCACCAGCCATCCAGCAGCCATCCAGCCAGCAGCCAGCCAGCCAGCAGCTGCCAGCCAGCCAGCCAGCCAGCCAGCCCGCAGCCAGCCAGCCAGCCAGCAGCCAGCCACCGCAGCCGGCCAGCAGCCAGCCAGTCCAGCTATCCAGCCACAGCCATCTCAGCCAGCGCAGCCAGCAGCCACCAGCCAGCCAGCAGCCAGCCAGCCAGCCAGCAGCCATCGACCAGCCAGCCAGCACCGCCAGCCACATCCAGCCACAGCCAGCAGCAGCCAGCCAGCCACCAGCAGCCAGCCAGCCAGTCAGCCAGCCATCCAGATCCAGCCACCATGCACCATCCAGCCAGATCCATCCACCAGCACCCATCCAGCCCATCCATCCACCAGCCAGCCAGCATCCAGCAACCAGCCACCAGCCACATTCACCAGCATCCATCATCATCCAGCCACATCCATCATCCATCCATCCATCATCCATCCATCCATCATCCATCCATCCATCACCCATCCATCCATTATCCATCCACCATCCATCATTCATCCATCATCCATCATCCATCCACCATCCATCCACCATCCATCCATCCATCATCCATCCATCATCCATCATCCATCCATCATCCATCCAATCATCATCCATCCATCATCTATCCAACCATCATTCATCCATCATCCATCATTCATCCATCCATCCATCATCCAGCCAGCCAGCCATCATTCATTGGGTTGTTCATGCACACATGCAATCATTTGTCTCTTTCTCTCCTGGGCATGGTCTCTGGGAAGTTTTCATTTTCCTCCTCCTCCGACCAGGAGTCGACTCAGTCACTCTATGGAGGAAGGCTCTAGGTCAGCTTAGAATTCTGCTGCTCAGCTGGGCGGTGGTGGTGCACACCTTTAATCCCAGCACTCGGGAGGCAGAGGCAGGCGGGTCGCTGTGAGTTCGAGGCCAGCCTGGTCTACAAAGCAAGTCCAGGACAGTCAAGGCTACACAGAAAAACCTTGTCTAGAAAAAAAAAAAGAATTCTGCTGCCTAAGTGATGGGATGACAGGTGTGTGCTGATGTGACCAGCTATGCTTATTTTTATTAATTTGAGGAGAAAAAAGAACTGTTGGCTCTTTGAGACAGGAGGATCCTGTAGACCAGATTGGCCTTGAACTAGCTATGTAGCCCAGGCTAGTCTCAAACTTGTAGCGATCCTCCTGCCTCAGCCTCCTGAGAACTGACATAAGCCACATTACCAGAAGTATTTGTCTTTCGAATCAACTCTTGCAAATATGTTCAAAGAACAGAAAAGAACGAAGAGAGTGTCCAAAGAATTTAAAGAAGTATGCTGCCAATGGGACATACATCAGAAATAATAATAATAATAATAACAATAATAATATTTTTATTTTAATATTTTAAATATTTAACATTTATTTAAATATTTAATATTTAATTTAAATTAAATATTTGTTATTATTATTATTATTATTATTATTATTATTATTATTAATTTCTTGTCTGTGTGTGTGTGTGTGTGTGTGTGTGTGTGTGTTTTGAGACAGGGTCTCATTGTCCTGGCACTTGATATGTAGACCAGGCTGGCCTCAAATTAACAGAGGCCTTTCTGCCTTCGTCTCCTAAGTGCTAGAATTAAATGCATGTGCCACCACACTGGGCTCAGTAGAGAATACCAATAAGAAGGTAAGTGTTATAAAAAAAACCCTGTAGAAAGGTATAGAGCTGGGTGTGTTGGTGCCCACCTGTCGTCCCAGCACCCAGGAGGTGGAAGCAGGGGATTGGGAAATCAAGGCCGTCCTTGGCTACATGTCCAGTTCACGGTCAGGCTGTTTTACATGAGAACTGGACTTAGAAAAAAAAATAACAACAACAACACATAATGGGCTGGAGAGATGGCTCAGAAGTTAAGAGCACTAGCTGCTCTTCCAGAGGTCCCATGTTCAATTTACAGCAGCCACATGTGTGTAACTTCTGTTCCAGGAGATCTGACACTCTCACACAGATGTTCATGCAGTCAAAACAACAATGTACATAAAATAAAAATAAATACATTATTTTTAAAAACATAACAACCACACTATTGCTAAACAAATATATATATTTTTTTTTAATTTAGAAGGGAAAATATAATAACTGAAAAATTTTTTTTGGTTTTTTGAGACAAGGTCTCTCTGTGTAGCCTTGGCTGTCCTGGACTTGCTTTGTAGACCAGGCTGGCCTCGAACTCACAGAGATCCGCCTGCCTCTGCCTCCCAAGTGCTGAGATTAAAGGCCTGCGCCACCACACCTGGCCAGAGATCTATTTCTTTTTATTTTACTCTTGTAAATGTTTTGCTTGCATGCGTGTCTGTGTACCATGTGTCTGCCCATAATGGCCAAAAAACAAAAAAACAAAATAAAAAATAAGCCCTGTTGGATGTTCTGAAACTGGAGGTACAGATGGTTGGGAGCCGCCATGTGGGCGCTGGGGATCAGACTCAGGTCCTCAGGAAGAACAGCCACTGCTGTTAACTGCTGAGCCATCTCTCCAGCCCCTACACGGGTGTTTTAAGATCAGGCAATCTTACTGACACGCCAGGAGAGATAGCGAAAGGAAGTATTTGAGGGAGGGAGGAGGGCTCTCTGAATTTCTGTCCTTACCACAGTGCGCCAGCAGGTCTTGGTGAAAGTTAGCCAAGTCCTGTCGGATCTCTTCGGGGAGAGGGCAGTCTTCTTCGTCCGCACCATTTTTGAATTGCAATAGCATGTTGATCTAGACAACAAATTCTCGATTAAATTCTCGATTAAAGGCCTCTGACTTCTGATCAGGGTCAAAGGTCACAGGTCCAACTGCAAGCCTCTAAGATTGTGACCCCCAACTGCGAGTCACTAAAGAATGCTTCAGGGGGGCCGGGCGGTGGTGGCGCACGCCTTTAGTGCCAGCACTCGGGAGAGGCAGAGGCAGGCGGATCGCTGTGAGTTCGAGGCCAGCCTGGTCTACAAAGGGAGTCCAGGACAGGCAAGGCTACACAGGGAAACCCTATCTCGAAAAACACAAAACAAACAAACAAACAAAAAAAGAATGCCTGAGGCAGAGGGTAGATACGGGGCATGCTCCATGTCGGGTGAGCAGCAGTTTTGAAGGTGACCAGGGTTGATCAGCTGGGACTGAGGAGAGCTGAGGTTGGGGTTAGGGGCTCAGCCGACCTGCTCCTGGGGCGGAGAGCGGAACTCCCGGGTGCGCCTCGCAGTCTCGGCCGCACTCATGGTGAACGCCTTCATGAGGAGGCCGTAGCGCCCGCGCTGGTTGCCCTGGAGCTTGTCCACGTAGCACTCCGCAAAGGCCGCCAAGGACTCCACGCGGTGCTGCAGCTCTTGGTCGCAGAAATACTCCAGGAGGTGACACATCTAAGGGAGGACAGCCAGGCGGCGGGAGGGACGCTGGCGAGACCCTTCAGTGCCCGCCCTGCCCCCTCCATCGCCCTGCCCAGCATCCAACCTCATGGGCTGCTGGGGTCGTTGAGTCAGCCTCCGCCATGGGCCCCCCTTGGGTGGAAATCAGAGCAATCACTCCAAGCTAGATCCACCCCCACTGCCATTTCCACTGGACACCAGTATGGGCGTCCCTGAGCCCAGATGGATGGAGGCTGAAAGATGGGGGGGCGGGCGGTGGGGGGCGGGGAACTCAGCCCACCTGTAGCTTCACAGACTCTGGCAGCTTCATCTGAAGTAGGCCCTCCTCCAGCCCTTCCTTCTCCTCTTCCGCCGCCTCCTCCTCCCCTTCCTCTTCTTTTTCCTCATCTTCCTTCTCGTGTGCCTCTTCCTCCTCGTCCTCCTCTTTCTCCTCCTCGTCTTCCTCTTCCTCCTCCTCCTCCTCTACCCCTTCCTCCTCAGCGAAGACTTCAGGCTCAATCATCTTCAGGATCTGCTTCACGTCCTCGTCGCTGAAGACACCCATCACCTGCGGGACAAGGTCTGAGTCCTTCCTTCCCCATGGCCCCGGAAGACTTCCCGCTCTCGCCCCAGCCCCACTCTCTGGACCAGCTTCTCCCGCACATGCCAGGACCATCTCAGTATAGGCTGAAATGGCTCCGCCCACCGACTGATATGGCTCCTCCCACCGGTTGATATGGCCCCTCCCATTGGCGGATATGGCTCCTCCCACTGGCTGATACGGCTCCGCCTACCGGCTGATATGGCTCCTCCCACTAGCTGATACGGCTCCTCCCACTGGCTGATACGGCTCCTCCCATTGGCTGATACAGGTCCTCCAACTGGCTGATACAGCTCCTCCTACCAGCTGATACAGCTCCTCTCACTGGCTGATACGGCTCCTCCCACTGGCTGGTACGGCTCCTCCCACTGGCTGATACGGCTCCTCCCACTGGCTGATACGGCTCCTCCCACTGGCTGATACGGCTCCTCCCATTGGCTGATACAGGTTCTCCCACTGGCTGATACAGCTCCTCCTACCAGCTGATACAGCTCCTCTCACTGGCTGATACGGCTCCTCCCACTGGCTGGTACGGCTCCTCCCACTGGCTGATATGGCTCCTCCCACTGGCTGATACGGCTCCTCCCACTGGCTGATACGGCTCCTCCCACTGGCTGATAGGCTCCTCCCAGTGGCTGATACAGGTCCTCCCAGTGGCTGATACAGGTCCTCCCACTGGCTGATAGGCTCCTCCCACTGGCTGATACGGCTCCTCCCACTGGCTGATACGGCTCCTCCCACTGGCTGATACGGCTCCTCCCACTGGCTGATAGGCTCCTCCCAGTGGCTGATACAGGTCCTCCCAGTGGCTGATACAGGTCCTCTCCCACTGGCTGATAGGCTCCTCCCACTGGCTGATACGGCTCCTCCCACTGGCTGATACGGCTCCTCCCACTGGCTGATACAGCTCCTCCCGCTGGCTGATAGGCTCCTCCCACCGGCTGACACAGCTCCTCCCACTGGCTGATAGGCTCCTCCCACTGGCTGACACAGCTCCTCCCGCCGGCTGATATGGCTGCTCCCACAGGCCAAATGCCATCCCCACCTTGCTCTCCGCTTTCCTTAAGCTCCGCCAGTACCGTGGGGTTTGAGCTGGATACGACCAAGATACACTATATATATCTCTTTATGAACTTGCCAAAGAGAAAGATAAGAACTTCCCTACACCGCCCCGCAGCCCCCCACCCTTCCCCGTCCTTGCTCTGTCTCGCTCACGCGGCCCAGACCTCATCATGCCGGACACAAGCGCCCCCCCTGCACAGGTAAGCGCCCGTCCGCGCAAGCCCGGACACAGGGGACCCTGGGCCAGCAATGCCGAGACCCCTGACAACGGCCGCACAGGTCCCGGCGCACAGCGGCGCTCAGCGGGCACAGGAAGATGCTGATAGACGGGGGTATGGAAGGGAAGACTGGGGCCTGGCTGGCTGGCTGGATTCATAGACGGAATTACAGGGCGTTGAAGGGGAGCTGAGCGTACGGTGGAGGGATGGAGGAGGTGGTGGAGGGAGAGATGACAGGAGAACGAAGTAAGGATACACAGCAAGCTGTGGGTGGGCGGTGTGGGGGTTTGAGCAAGAACGGCCCCGTAGGGTCATCGCTTGGCACCCTTGGTCTCCAGTTGATAAATTGTTTGCGAAGGATCAGGAGGTGCGGCTTCTTGGGGGCCTGGCCTTGCTGGGGGAGGCGTGGCTTTGCTGGGGGAGGCGTGGCCTTGCCGGGGAGGTGTGGCCTTGCTGGGGAGGTGTGGCCTTGTTGGGGGGTGTGGCCTTGCTGGGGGAGGTGTGGCCTTGTTAGGGGAGGTGTGTGTGGCCTTGTTGGAGAGGTGTGGTCTTGCTGGGGGAGGCGCGGCCTTGCTGGGGAGGTGTGGCCTTGCTGGGGGAGGCGTGGCCTTGCTGGGGGAGGCGTGGCCTTGCTGGGGAGGTGTGGCCTTGCTGGGGGAGGTGTGGCCTTGTTAGGGGAGGTGTGGCCTTGCTGGGGGAGGTGTGGCCTCGTTGAAGGAGGTGTGGCCTTGTTGTGAGGTGTGGCCTTGTTGGAGTCTGAGTGATTCTGGGGATGGGTTTTCAGGTTTCAAAAGCCCATGCCAGGCCCAGCTTCTCTCTGCCTTCCGCCTGTGGATCAGGATGTAAATCCCGTCAGCTGTCTGTCCGTCTACTGCCGTGACGATAATGGACCAACTAACCCTCCAAAACTATAATCAAGCCCCCCGCCCCGGCCCCCGCCCAGTTAAACGCTTCCTTTTCATAAGAGTTGCCTTGGTCATGGTGTCTCTTCACGGCAATAGAACAGAAACGAAAACAGACTGAGAGGTGCAGGAGCAAAGAAATAAGTGTAGATAAAGGAGCAGACAGGCCCGGAAGCTGGAGTGTTGATGGGCGGTTGGGTCGGCTCACGCCACGAAAAGCTGGATGAATGGTGATGTGAGCCTGTGACTAAGCCCAACATAGGAGGGCAGACATGAACGGGTGGTATAGGTCGTCGGACGGATGCGCGTCCGATGGAGAGGCGGGGGCGGAAGGGCAAGCGGAAACGGACGCACTCGCGGCTGGGCATTCACAGGTGAAAGGCAGGGCTTATACACTATACGGAGGGAATACATATCAATAGACATATGAGGGAGGGACATGGGGTCGTGTCTGAAGGAACGCCAGCCGAGATGGGTGACTGCCGCGTGGAAAACGGGTAGGTGGGTGGGTGGATGGATAGACGGGCGGACAGGAAAAGAGAAAGCTGGAGCCACTTGTGGGTGAGAAGATGAGGGTGTGTATAATTGAGTGGGGAGATGGGTAGATGGAGGGACGGAAGATTGGGCAGGTGGGGGAGGTTGGGGGAAGGAGGAAGATATTGAGGACATATGAATAGAAGATAGGTGACTGGGGGCTGGAGAGACGGCTCAGAGGTTAAGAGCACTGACTGCTCTTCCAGAGGTCCTGAGTTCAATTCCCAGCAACCACATGGTGGCTCACAGCCACCTATAGTGAGCTCTGGCGCCCTCTTCTGGCCTGCAGGTGTAAATGCAGGCACAACACTGTATACATAATAAATACATAAATGAATGCATCTTAAAGAAAAAAGATAGGTGACTGGATTAAAGGAAGAATGGATGATAAACAGGTAGATGATGGATAAACCGAAAGGTGGATGGAGAGACGGGTGAGGAGACGAATGATTCGTAGACTGTGCTAACAGGTGGGGGGGCTGATAACACCGAAGGTGGACGCAGAACTTCGAATGTGGATGAATGGGGGAGAGAAGCCGGAGGGAGCCCTTACCAGGAGGGTAGACACTAGCTTGAGTACTGGCACGAACTGGAACTCCACGGAGCCCCCGACGGGGTCACGAGCATGCTGCCCTCCGTCCCGAACGGCTTCGCCCAACATTCTCAGCGCCTTGTCTCGCAGAGCCTCTAGCGGGATGGCGGGGCTGAGGCGGGCAGGAGCCTCTGTGGCCCCAACAGCTGGCAAGGCGGCCACAAAACACGGGGGCGAGAAATGGTGCGGGGGCCTCAGGGAGGTCGTGACTCCTACGCCAGGCAGACCGTGGCGGCGGGGCCCGTCTTCCTCGCTTCGCCCCGGTGGGAAGAGCGTGATGGCGCGCGTCTCCGGCGTGAGGGGCACGATGTACTCGGACAGCATGGAGCGACGGCTGCGGCAGGCGCTTTCCAGGTGGATGCTGATGAGGAGGTCGTAGTAGCCCGCGCGCAGGGGCCCCGGCAGGTGCGCGTCCTCCAGGGCGTGCAGCAGCTGCGCCTGGTCCACGTGGCTGCACAGGGCATGAGCCACGCGGTTGTTGCCCAGGGCGCACACTGAGCGATACAGCGAGAGCGTGTGCGAGTGGAAGCGCTGTAGGTCCAGCCGCTCGGACAGCTCCAGGATGTCCATGCACCTGCGGCAGAGATTGGGGCGCCACAGTCAGGGGCAGCGGCGGCGGCGCGGGGTGGGGGTGGGGGGCAGGGACCTCAGAGAGGCTCCAGTGGGAAATCGGTGGCTCTGGCTAGGAATCTCAGTGTCCTACAGGATCAGGCTCCAAGGGGGGGATGGGGGATGGGGGAGAAGTGGGGGCGCTGGCTCTGGATCCAGGAGCCTTTCCGTGGTGCTGCTTGGGTTCCCCCCCACCTTACACTTGGGGTTTCTGAAACAGGTTTGAGGTCTCTCTGGCAAGTTCCAGAAACCCTGGTGTCAGGCTGGGGAACTTAAGGAGACCGTGCCGAAAGCGGGTAGGAGATGGGAGGAGGAAAAATCAAGGAAGTTCAAGGCCATCCCCAGCTATATAGCCAGTTCAGGGCTAGCCTGGGCTACGTGAGACCTTCCCTCAAAAACCTTGGAAGGGAGACACCCACCTCTCCCCCATCTCAAGGTAATAATAACGTTTTGTTTTGTTCTGTTCTGTTCTGTTTTCTGAGACAGGGTTTCTCTGTGTAGCCTTGGCTGTCCTGTACTTGCATTGTAGACCAGGCTGGCCTCGAACTCACTGAGATCCGCCTGCCTCTGCCTCCCGAGTGCTGGGATTAAAGGCGCATGCGCCACCGCGCCCAGCCTGGGTCCCCGCCCATAAGACCTGGAGATTCCTAGGATCGTGTGGAGGAGCCGTGGGGTTGTAGTTGGGAGATCCACTGAGCCCCGCAGGGCCCTGACCTGTTTTCCTCTGGGATGTGCAGCGCCATCATGGTGAGCGGCTCCTGGCACTGCACAGCCCAGCCAAGCCGCTCTCCAGCACGCCGTGTGTCCACGTGGAGGAAGTGGTTGGGCATTCGGCTCCAGGAGACGGGCATCAGCATCTGCACCTCCAGCCTTGGCGGGCACTGTGGGGCTGGGTTCTTGCGCTCGCTCAGGAACATGGCGGCTGACAGCGGCATGATGTTCTACGGGTTGGGAGAAAGGGCGGAGTCAGGAAGCCACGCCCTGCACGGGTACCCTCAGCCCGCTCCTTTCCATCCCTGCCTCCTTGCCTTCTGTTTCCCCAGCTCAAACTGGACCACGTTCTGGTTGGTGGGCAGGACAAAGACAGCAGGAAATAGCTTCGTGTTGGGTTCCACCTGGCGAGGGCGAAGGGGTCAAGGCGTGAGAGAGGGCGCAGCGTGGCCTCTGCCGTGGCCCAGTTTTGTATATCCACACTTGGGCGCTGGAGGCGGCAGGGGCTAGGGGTGAGGCTTGGGCGGGGCCACCCTGACGCAGACAGGCCAAGCATCACCTTCGGAGCGACCTGTCAGCTACATCTTTGTGCGCGTCATGGTACCTCGAGGAATGCCTTTCCTTGCTCACTCGTCAGAAGCCAGAGCGCCCCCTGACTGGCCTCCTCTGTCTGTCCTAGTGGAACCCACCTTCCAATGCCTCCCTGTCTCCCAAAGAACACTGGTGGGGGACAGCCTTGCCAGAGCCAAACTGCACCCATAGACCCAACCGTTAGTTTACAGGAGACACACGACAAGAAAAGCATTAAGAGCCGGGCGTGGTGGCGCACGCCTTTAATCCCAGCGCTCAGGAGGCAGAGGCAGGTGGATCGCTGTGAGTTCGAGGACAGCCTGGTCTACAGAGTGAGTCCAGGACAGCCAGGGCTACACAGAGAGACCTGTCTCGAAATAAATAAATAAATAAATAAAAGACCCTGTCTTTAAAAAAAAAAAAAGGAAGGAGAAAGGGCAATATGTGAGGCGATTTAAAGAACATAGAAACTCCAAAGAGATGGCTCAGAGGTTAAGAGCACTGACGGCTCTTCCAGAGGTCCTGAGTTCAATTCCCAGCAACCACATGGTGGCTCACAACCATCTATAGTGAGATCTGGCGCCCTCTTCTGGCCTGCAGGTGTACATGCAGGCAGAGCACTGTATAAATAATAATAAATCTTTAAAAAAAAAAAAAAAAAAGAACATAGAAACTCGTTAAAAGATACCGCTTTCCTGAGATTCTGACCAAACAATGACTTTTTTTTTTTTTTTGAGACAACCAGAGAACTTTGCACACAAAGTAGATTACTTGATGACAGTCAGAAACAGCCAGGAACTGGTTTTTTTTTTCTCTCTTTTCAGCGACAGCGGTATTGTGGCTCTGCCTTTTAAAAATAATCTTTGTCTTTTAAAGAGATGAAACTGTATGGTGTCGGCAATTTTCCTTCAGAGTCCTCCAGTGGGAGGTGGAAGTGGGTGTAGAGATGAGGTGCGGCTGGCTCCGAGTGGGCAGCAGTCGGAGCCGGTAATGAGGACCTGGTGGCTCCTGACTGCTCCGCTGCTCCTGGGTCTCTCTCTGATGCTCTCCGTTTAAAATAAAGCTTTGCATGCTGAGCATGGTGGCACGGGCCTGGGAGAGGATCAGGAGCTTAGGCCATCTGTAGCTACACTGCAACGGTGAGTTTAAGATTATTGTCGCATAAGATGATAAAACAGGGACTGGAGAGATGATGGCTCAGTGGCAAACAGCACTTGTTGCTCTTGCTGATGACCAAGGTTCGATTTTCCCAGCAAGCACTTGGCAGCTCACAACCATAGGTCACTCCAGTCCCAGGGCATCTGTTGCCTTCTGACCTTCATGGGCACCAGGCATGCACACGGTACGTTTACACACATGCAGGCAAAACACCCATACACGTCTTTAAAACACACACACACACACACACACACACACACACCCTGTAATCTCAGCACTTGGGAGGCGGAGGCAGAAGGATCAGGAGTTCAGGGCCATCCTGGGCTAACATGGACCAGCCTAAGCTACACAAGACCCTATCTTTAGCCGGGCGGTGGTGGCGCATCTTTAAAATAAATAAATAGATCTTGCAATGAGGAACTCCACTTAAAGGTACCTCAAAAATTAAGATAAATAAATAAATAAATAAATAAAATATTTTTGCAAAGACCACTTTAGATGGGCTAAAAGACAGGTAGGTTGGGCATATACGTGGCAAAGAATTATAATGGAGTTTGATGATGAGCTTGTGAACAAGGAGTTACTGTACAGTTTCTTCAGTGTCTCTGTACACCAAAATACATGTGAACATTTATAATAATAATAATAATAATAATAATAATAATAATAATAATAATAATAATAATAATAAAATAAAAATAGCCAGGCAGTGGTGGCACACGCCTTTAATCCCAGCACTCGGTAGGCAGAGGCAGGAGGATCTCTGTGAGTTCGAGGCCAGCCTGGTCTACAGAGAGAGTCCAGGACAGCCAAGGCTACAGAGAGAGACCCTGTCTCAAAAAAAACCAAAAAAAAAAAAAAAAAAAAAAAAAAAAAAAAAAAATATATATATATATATATATATATATATATGCTAAGAAGAAAAACCCATTGAAGATCTTGGCCCATCCTAGGGTGTCTGCTAATTGGTGATGACTGGTGTCACGCATGAAGAAGTTTACAGAACTCTCTTCAATGCCAAGGCTGCGGTGTCTCCTCCATTCTGGGCATACGTTTAATGAAAGGCTCAACGAGACAGTCTGGGAAATGCGCCTGTTTTCTCTCTCTTCGGGGTCTGACCTGAGGGGCTACCCTAAAGGGTCCATCTGGAATGCTGGGAAATGCCGACGCTGCAGTCAGGAGGGAGGGGCTGGGCTCACCTGGAAGAAGGTGTTGCTTTCTTTGCCGTTGGCCGTGAACGTCATCAAGCCAGTGGCCAAATCCACCAGGCAGCCAATGACAAGGTCCGTGTGGCTGATCCGGCCTTGCTGTCCAGGACTCACAAAATCTCCTCCCCACACCATGTAGCAGTTGCTACATTTGAGGCTGGAAAAGGCAGGCGTGGTTACGGCACACACCCTCAGTCCGGAAGCCCTGGAAGCCTCCTGTCCCATGACCTCAGAACCCCACTCCCAAACGCCCACCACCTGCAGACTGAGCACGGAAACCCCTCACCCCAGACCCCGATGACCCAGAGCCAGACTCCGTAGGTTAGTGTGCATGCCCTGGGAAGAGGAGTCAGGGGAATAAGGGAAGAGAAAGGAGAAATCAGAGCGGGCGTCAGAAAAGATGGAGGGGGAAAGTGGAAGGTGATGAAATAGAAAAAAGGTAATAGAAGAAAATAGAATGGTGCTGCCGATTTGACCAAGGAAGGAAGGAAGAAAAAAAGAAAAAAGAAAGAAAGGCTTCTGAAGTGGATGCCATGATTTCTCTTGTTCCAGGAGGTCCTCATGAACCCCAGCCAGGCAGCCCCAAAGCTGGTGGCTGGAGCCCTGATCCTCCCCATGCCAACCCCCCACCTGCACACAGCACCCCACCTGCACACAGCACCCCCACCTGCACACGGCAACCCCCATCTGCACATGCACCCCCACCTGCACACGGCAACCCCCACCTGCACACGGCAACCCCCATCTGCACATGCACCCCCCACCTGCACACAACACCCACACCTGCACACGGCACCCCCACCTGCACACAACACCCCCACCTGCACACAACACCCCCACCTGCACACGGCACCCCCACCTGCACACAGCACCCACACCTGCACACAGCACCCACACCTGCACACGGCACCCCCACCTGCACACAACACCCCCACCTGCACACAGCACCCCACCTGCACACAGCACCCCCACCTGCACACGGCAACCCCCATCTGCACATGCACCCCCACCTGCACACGGCAACCCCCACCTGCACACGGCAACCCCCATCTGCACATGCACCCCCCACCTGCACACAACACCCACACCTGCACACGGCACCCCCACCTGCACACAACACCCCCACCTGCACACACCACCCCCACCTGCACACGGCACCCCCACCTGCACACAGCACCCACACCTGCACACAGCACCCCCACCTGCACACGGCACCCCCACCTGCACACGGCACCCCCACCTGCACACAACACCCCCACCTGCACACAACACCCACACCTGCACACGGCACCCCCACCTGCACACAACACCCCCACCTGCACACAGCACCCACACCTGCACACAGCACCCCCACCTGCACACAGCACCCACACCTGCACACGGCACCCCCACCTGCACACGGCACCCCCACCTGCACACAACACCCCCACCTGCACACGGCAACCCCCACCTGCACACGGCAACCCCCATCTGCACATGCACCCCCCACCTGCACACAACACCCACACCTGCACACGGCACCCCCACCTGCACACAGCACCCCCACCTGCACACAGCACCCCCACCTGCACACAACACCCCCACCTGCACACGGCACCCCCACCTGCACACGGCACCCCCACCTGCACACGGCACCCCCACCTGCACACGGGCACCCCCACCTGCACACAGCACCCCCACCTGCACACAACACCCCCACCTGCACACGGCACCCCCACCTGCACACAACACCCACACCTGCACACAGCACCCCCACCTGCACACGGCACCCCCACCTGCACACGGCACCCCCACCTGCACACAGCACCCCCACCTGCACACAGCACCCCCACCTGCACACCGCACCCCCACCTGCACACAGCACCCCCACCTGCACACGGCCCCCCCACCTGCACACAGCACCCACACCTGCACACAGCACCCCCACCTGCACACGGCACCCCCACCTGCACACGGCACCCCCAGCTGCACACGGCACCCCCACCTGCACACAACACCCACACCTGCACACGGCACCCACACCTGCACACAACACCCCCACCTGCACACAACACCCACACCTGCACACAGCACCCCCACCTGCACACAACACCCACACCTGCACACAGCACCCCCACCTGCACACAACACCCCACCTGCACACGGCACCCCCACCTGCACACAACACCCACACCTGCACACAGCACCCCCACCTGCACACGGCACCCCCACCTGCACACGGCACCCCCACCTGCACACAGCACCCCCACCTGCACACAGCACCCCCACCTGCACACGGCACCCCCACCTGCACACAACACCCCCACCTGCACACGGCACCCCCACCTGCACACAACACCCACACCTGCACACAGCACCCCCACCTGCACACGGCACCCCCACCTGCACACGGCACCCCCACCTGCACACGGCACCCCCACCTGCACACAACACCCACACCTGCACACGGCACCCACACCTGCACACAACACCCCCACCTGCACACAACACCCACACCTGCACACAGCACCCACACCTGCACACAACACCCCCACCTGCACACGGCACCCCCACCTGCACACGGCACCCCCACCTGCACACAACACCCACACCTGCACACAACACCCCCACCTGCACACGGCACCCCCACCTGCACACAACACCCACACCTGCACACAACACCCCCACCTGCACACGGCACCCCCACCTGCACACGGCACCCCCACCTGCACACAACACCCACACCTGCACACGGCACCCACACCTGCACACAACACCCCACCTGCACACAACACCCACACCTGCACACAACACCCACACATGCACACGGCACCCCCACCTGCACACAGCACCCCCACCCTCCCCCAGCACCTGCTGTGGACGTTGCCTTGTTCGTCCCCCATCGTCACCGTCACCGCCCGGACCTTGCTGATGTCGAAGCTCATGTCGTGTTGATGGTAGTCAGGAGTGACCCAGCCCACCCACACGCAGCTGGGCTCCTGACCCGCGAAGACCCTCACAGAGTAATAGTACTGGGGGCACAGAGAGAGGACGGGGGATCAGCCAGGAAAATGGCCGTTCTCTGGGCTCTAAACCCACGTCACGGACTCTAGGCACTTCTGGGAGTTTAATGCAAAGTCACTAGATAAGAAACTGCCTGCGTCTAAGTGTGCTAGTGTGCCTATTCAGGCTTTCCAAGATTGGGGGACCCCTTGGGAAAATTTGGTGGCACCCCTACACATGGGTCCTTCTTCAAACAACAGCAAAGCAATAAAATAGCTCACAATAATAGCTTGCTGCTCTAGGTAGGTTTCTACCCCACCCAACCCCCTCTGTCTCTTGGTTTTTTGAGACAAGGTTTCTCTGTGTAGCCTTGGCTGTCCTGGACTCACTTTGTAGACCAGGCTGGCCTCGAACTCACAGAGATCCGCCTGCCTCTGCCTCCCGAGTGCTGAGATTAAAGGCGTGCGCCACCACGCCCGGCTGATAACTAGAGATTTTTACTCCCAGGAATATATGAGCGTGGTCATTGTGAATTTCAAGTATTACACTTAAATAGTTGATCCCAGACATTGGCTTTATCCTCTGGGCTTTGGGGTCCCTAAGAGTTATATGAGTTCGCCTTAAAGCTTCACTCTCCCACCCCACCCCCACCCGCTTCAGGTCACTAACGCATGCGCACATGGGGGCTCAAAGGATTGCATTCACTAACGCATGTGCACATGGGGCTGCATCCACGTGTATTGCATTCCGACCCTCTGGAGGGTGCTGGGCTATCTCGAATATAACGGGGACATCCCTGAATTGGAACTCTTGGATTTCCCTGTCATGCCGAGGGGTCCCCCCGAATTTGAGGGTTCTGGGCGCACACCGTGGTAGTGTTGAGGATAATCTCGGGGTCGTCGCGGTTGTCAGCGGGTACCACATCTCGAGGGAGCCGGGGGAGAGAGGGGGTGCTGGGAGGCTGAGTCAACATGGCGACCTTCTTGGCCTTGAATAAGAACCTGGCGGTCAGAGGAGAGCCTGCCGTGAGGTGCGGCTCCTGCGCCCAGCCCCTGCGCTCCTGCCCGGGCCACCATGCCGCCCATGTCTGTCCTGCTTAGACCCTTCCCTCTAACGTCAAGTAGCCTGCCTCTGGAAAGAATGGATTCCTGACCGGCCCAGGCCGGACTATTCTGGAAGGTGCCGCGTGCTGGGCTTGTGGGTGCTGGGCTGCTCCCATTTAAAGAGGGCAACCGATAGTTGTGTGTGGCTGTGCTCAAGAACTGGGCGGTGAGACAAGAGGGTTAGGGGTTCAAGGCCGCCCTCAGCTTTACAGCAAGTTCAAGGCCAGCCTGGGCTATAAAAATAAAAACAAAGCAAAGGGGACAAACAGAAGGAAGTATTGGGAACACACAGTGGTTTCCCTAAATCAACATTATCCATTGTGTTGTATTTGTTTAGTGTGTGTGTGTGTGAGAGAGAGAGAGAGAGAGAGAGAGAGAGAGAGAATGCATATTCGTGTTGGTGTACGTGTGTGTACATGCATGTAGAGTCCAGAGGACAACCGTTAGGGGTCCACAGGAGGTGACACCCACCTTGTTTTATGAGAAAGTATCTTTTGTTGGCATGGAGCTCACCTGAGTAAGCTAGGCTGCCTAGCCAGTGAACCCATCAACCTGCCTGTCTCCACCCCACCCCAGCCGCAGCCCTGGGGCTACAAGCATGTGTTACCACCCCCTTTTTGTGGGTTCTGGGGGGACCAAACTGAAGGCTCATGCTTTCAAGGTAAGCATTTTGCTGACTGGATCACCCTCCCAGAACTGTTTGGGTTTGTGAGTGCGTGCATGCGTGTGTGCATGTGTGCGTGTGTGTGTGTGTGTGTGTGCACACATGCGTGTGGATTGATGTTGTTTGTTTGTTTTTGAGACAGGCAGGCTCTCGTTATATGGTCCAGACTGGTCTGGGATTCAGCGCGAGAACAGTCCGCCTGCCTCTGCCTTCCACATGCTAGGACTACAGGCGAAGTCACCATGCCAGGCTGGCAAGTCTTCACTGCATAGCCCTGTCTTATACACTGCAAGGTGTGTGGAATCTTCCGGCAACAGCCACCTCGAACACTCCAGTTTTCAAACAACCTCCAAGGGACAGTCTGTACTGAGTTGAAAACCACTACCGTAACCGGGGAAAGCAGACCTTCTTTCAGTCTGGAACAGAGTTTCTCCGTGTGGCCCTGGCTGTCCTGGACTCGCTTCTAGACCAGGCTGGCCTCGAACTCACAGAGATCCGCCTGCCTCTGCCTCCCGCGTGCTGGGATTAAAGGCGTGCACCTCTGCCGCGCAGCTAGAGTTCACCAGTTTCATTCCCTAGTGGAAGTGACAGCATCGCTGGACGATAAAAGCCCTCACCTGAGACGAGACCTCTCAGTGCTCCGACCTCACTTAGCACAACTGGGCCCCCTTGGAGTACAATGGAGGCTTCTTAAATTATCAAGGCTGTATAACTGGGGACCCCGAAACAGACCCCGAGCCCCCAACTCCAGCCCCAGTCTTGACTCACCCTCTCTTCTTGTTCTTCTCGGTGGTGGTGTCTTTCTCATTCTCTGCTCTCGCGGGCTGGGCCTCTCCCCCAGCCTGGGCAGGGCCTCCGGGCGCCCCTTCCTTGGCAGTTCCATCCTTGCCCCCCTCAGCCTCTCCCCAGCCTCCAGCTGAGCGGCGCAGGTTTTCATAGTCCGGATCTGGCTCTGCTGCCCGGGCCTCGTCTTCGGCAGGCGGCTGCAGGCCAGGAGATGCCAGGGGTGTGGCCCCTGCGGTGCAGCGGAAGTGCTGGTGGAACTGGACCGGAAGGCTTAGCCGGAGAAACAGCATCTCCACCAGACTGTTCTGTGAGCCCCAGGTGCGGTGTGTCAGGCGCAGGCAGGGAGGTGTGTCCACGGTGCCATCCATGCGGGCCACCTTGTGAGGAGGAAGGGAGGGAGCTCTGAGCCAGGCTTGTGAGCTGGGCCAGGCCGCTGGGCCTAAACATGGTTACTACGTGTAAAAACACAGGTGGAGCCTGTGTGTGAATTATCTAAAATGACGTAATGGGGCTTTGGCTGTGGAGAGCTGTCAGCCGCTGTCAAACTCTAGAGCCCCTGCCTAGAATCCTCCAGTGAGGGGCTAGGGGCGTGGCTCAGTGGTAGAGCCCCTGCCTAGAATCCCCCCAGTGAGGGGCTGGGGTGTGGCTCAGTGGTAGAGCCCCTGCCTAGAATCCCCCAGTGAGGGGCTGGGGGAGTTGCTCAGTGGTAGAGCCCCTGCCTAGAACTCCCCCAGTGAGGGGCTGGGGTGTGGCTCAGTGGTAGAGCCCCTGCCTAGCATGTGAAATGCCCGAGGTTCAATTCCCTGGAATGACCACAAAAGAGAAAGAAGATATGCTATCTAGCGTGTATCTCTGCCGGTGTCTGGGCCTCAGCACCACAGAATAATAATAATCCTGTGAGTGGGGTTGGGAGGGGGGTCAGTTCTTACCTCGTAGTGGGGGTGCTCAAGGGGCACAGGCTCAAACTGAGGAAGGCTCTTGCTAAACCAGGTGGTCACCGGGCGCTGCATGTTGATGGCGAATGGCTCGAAGCCTTCCTGGAGGCCGCAGATGGCAAAGAACCTCAGGGAGCTGACATCCTGGCCCAGGTTCAGGTGACCCACCTGACCAAGCCCCAAGCTGCACACCGGCAGGAAGCCTGAGGGACAGCGACAGTGGATGGCGTGAGTAGGGGGATGGCGCGGGGGTGTGGGGGCATCCACGGTGGAGGACGGGAGAACAGGTAACCGAAGTCGCAGCTCTCACCGTCCCCGATGTCGATGTCGCGGAAGGCCGTTTCCGAGCCCGAGTCGGACATGAGGACCTCTCCGTTGAGGGTGAAGATGATGTTGTTCTCCGTGAGGTCGATCATGCAGCCGACGACGTCCCCTGACTGCCAGGGGCGCCCAAACGGCTCACTGCCCAGGTGCCAGCGTTGGCCCTGTGTGAGGGGGAACCCCCAGGAACGCAGGATGCAGACACACACACACACACAAAGAAGACACACAGAGGATTCAGTTCAGGGCATGTGAGGCAGAAGGCCACCCAAAGCACACCCTCATCTGCCTCAAAATTGCATCCGTGAACCTTGAAACCGCCTTCACTCTTCCCCGCCCCATGCCTGCTGCCGAGCAGAGCCTATCAGAACCCTCCACCCAGACCCGCAGGTTCCCATGGTAATGTGGATGGGGGATGGTTGGTACAGGGCTGGACCGGGAAGAGGGATGCACAGCTCAGAGTCCTCTCTACTTGATTGCGGGAAGAAAGAAAACGCTCGGAGATGCACGTATAAGCAAACAGCAGTAGGGTGGGACAGATGGGACACGTGGAGGGACAGACAGACAGAGAGGAAGGTAGATGCTGCTGGATTTGGAGAGACATGCGCCTGTAACTCTGGCATTCAGGAGACTGGGGCAGGAGGTCTGTGAGTTTGAGGCCAGCCTGGGCTAAATAGCAAGTTCCAATCTAGCCTGGGATATTCATCAAGACCCTGTCTTTAAAAAAAAAAAAAAAAAAGGAAGGGCTGGAGAGACTGGCTTCTCTTCCAAAGGTCATGAGTTCAATTCCCACCAACCACGTGGTGGCTCACAGCCATCTATAGTGAGATCTGATGCCCTCTTCTGGCCTGCAGGTGCACATAATAATAAATAAATAAATCTTAAAAAAAAAAAAAAAAAAAAAAGACTGGGCGTGGTGGCGCACGCCTTTAATCCCAGCACTCGGGAGGCAGAGGCAGGTGGATCTCAGTGAGTTCGAGGCCAGCCTGGTCTACAAAGTGAGTCCAGGACAGCAAAGGCTACACAGAGAGACCCTGTCTTAAAAAACAAAAACAAAAAATGTATAGTGGTGCTGCACGCCTTTAATCCCAGCACTCGGGAGGCAGAGGCAGGTGGATCGCTGTGAGTTCGAGGCCAGCCTGGTCTACAGAGTGAGTTCCAGGACAGCCAAGGCTACACAGAGAGACGCTGTCTTGGAAAACAAAAAACAAAATGCATGGATGGACAATGTTGAGTAGTACGGACGGACGGACGGACGGACGGATAGGTGAATGAGTGGACAAACAGCACGGCAGATGCATGCATCAACGGACAAGGAGGCACACACATGTAACTAGGAGAAACCACAGGGCCTGACAGACCGGGGCCCAGTAAGGCGACGCACCCGATGCCCATTGAAGACATAGGCCAAGTCGTCAGCCCCCAGCTCCACATCGGGCCTCAGCTCAGGCCGCGCCCAGCCCACTCGCATCTCCCCCGTGGTGACTGCTTCGAACTCGAAGTACCAGCGGCCGCTCTGCACTGCGTAGGACTTCTCTGCCCGGAAGATGCGGGCCCGGTCCCCACGAGACTGGCTGTCCACCTGACCTACAGAGAGGGCCAGGTAGAGTGAGAGAGGCTGGGCAGGAAGTGGAGATCCCAAGATAGCAACCAGAGGCGAGAGACCAGAAAAAGGGAGGCTTTTCATTTCACAAGGTCTCTGTTAAAAGATCGGGAAAGTGGCCAGGCATGGTGGCGCACGCCTCTAATCCCAGCACTCGGGAGGCAGAGGCAGGCAGATCGCTGTGAGTTCGAGTCCAGCCTAGTCTACAGAGTGAGTCCAGGACAGCCAGGGCTACACAGAGAGACCCTGTCTCGAAAAAACCAAAACAACAACAACAAAAAGAAAACCAAAAAAACCCCAAAAAACAAAAACCAAAACAAACCAAAACAAACAAACAAACAAAAATCAGGAATGTTAACCACTGGAGGCTGCCTGGGTCAGGGGTCAGGGGTCAAGGTCAAGGTGAGCACAAGGGGTGGAGAGGGAGGTCAGCACTCACTGGGTTCCTGGTCAGGCGGCTCTATGTTGTAGCCGTAGCCCAGCAGGGTGCGCACGGCCTGGCAGAGGCTGTCCCGGTTGCTGCGCTTGGTGGCTTCGTCCAGCAGGCGGTAGGGCACGAGGCGGGGGTTTCTGCGCGCCGGGATGTCCTGCACGGCACTGTAGCTCCAGCCCTGCGCCACGCGGTCTCTGGCCCACACGTTGTGCCCGTTCTCTGCCAGCCGGTCCACCAGAGTTGTCTGCGCAGGTGTCAGCCTCACGTGGCTCAGGTCCAGCGGAGCCGGCTTGTATCCGTTGCTCATCATATAGCTGCAGAGGGGACAGACTCACTGTGTAGACCAGGCTAGGCTGAGACTCACTGTGTAGACCAGGCTAGGCTGGGACTCACTGTATAGACCAGGCTAGGCCGGGACTCACTGTGTAGACCAGGCTAGGCCAGGACTCACTGTGTAGACCAGGCTAGGCTGGGACTCACTGTATAGACCAGGCTAGGCCGGGACTCACTGTGTAGACCAGGCTAGGCCGGGACTCACTGTGTAGAACAGATTAGGCTGGGAGTCACTGTGTAGACCAGGCTAGGCTGGGAGTCACTGTGTAGACCAGGCTATGCCGGGACTCACTGTGTAGAACAGATTAGGCTGGGAGTCACTGTGTAGACCAGGCTAGGCTGGGAGTCACTGTGTAGACCAGGCTATGCCGGGACTCACTGTGTAGAACAGATTAGGCTGGGAGTCACTGTGTAGACCAGGCTAGGCTGGGAGTCACTGTGTAGACCAGGCTATGCCGGGACTCACTGTGTAGACCAGGCTAGGCTGGGACTCATTGTATAGAGCAGGCTAGGCTGGGACTCACTGTGTAGACCAGGCTAGGCTGGGACTCACTGTGTAGACCAGGCTAGGCTGGGACTCACTGTATAGACCAGGCTAGGCTGGGACTCACTGTGTAGACCAGGCTAGGCTGGGACTCATTGTATAGAGCAGGCTAGGCTAGGACTCACTGTGTAAAACAGACTGGGCTGGGACTCACTGTGTAGACCAGGCTAGGCTGGGACTCACTGTGTAGACCAGGCTGGCTTTGAACTTGCAGATCTGCCTCTTGCATACTAGAATTAAAGGGGTACCACCACACTGGACTGATTGTAGATTCTTGGCCTGTCCCAGGACTCCAGGATTCCATATTTATGTGGGTTCCCAGGACTGACCTACTGGTGGGGCTCAGCATTACTGACCTCTGCGGCCCTTTCATTTAAAAAAAAAGTCAATTTATATTTTTATGTGTGTGTGTCTGGGTGAGTTTCTGAGGCCTAAAGAGGACATTAGCTCCTGCGGGACTGGAGTTAGATTTGTCTGTGAACCTCCATGTGGTGCTGGAAACTGAACCTGGGTCCTCTGGGAGAGCAGCCAGTGCTCTGACACACTGAGCCACACCAGCAAGGCCTCTTCATCTCAGTGCCAGGAGCCTTATGAGGGTTTTGCTGTTTTTAAGATGCGGGGGGGGGGGGGGGGGGGGGGGGGGGTTGTCTCACTATATATCCCGGACTGTTTCAAACTCATATTTGCTTCTGTCTCAGTTTGCGGAGTGAGCCTGTGCTCAGCTATGCCTCGTTTCGGGGGGCCCTTTCCTTTGACCCTGATACCACACTTTGTGACTTCTCACCTTTCAGATTTCTTACTTCTGACCCATATCCAATCATTCCTTTTTTTGAGGGGGTTGGTTTTTCAAGACAGGGTCTCTCTCTGTGTAGCCTTGGCTGTCCTGGACTCACTATGTAGACCAGGCTGGCCTCGAACTCACAGCGATCCGCCTGCCTCTGCCTCCCGAGTGCTGGGATTAAAGGCATGCGCCATCACACCCGGCAGTTTTTTTTTTTTTTTTAAGATTTATTTATTATGTACACAGTGCTCTGCCTGCATGTACACCTGCACACCAGAAGAGGGCACCAGATCTCAGTATAGATGGTTGTGAGCCACCATGTGGTTGCTGGAAATTGAACTCAGGACCTCTGGAAGAGCAGTCAGTGCTCTTAACCTCTGAGCCATCCCTCCAGCCCCCATGCAGTTGGCTTTTACACACCTGGCTTTGAAGCCCTTGACCTTTGAACTCAGGGCCTCTGTTCCCTCACCCATCAACACCCTAGGGCCAATTACTTACGGCTCCAGCCACCTTCGAATTCTCACTGTCTATCTCTGACTCTGGACTTTAAAATGGGAACATCACCTTGAATTCCTTGGGGCAGATCTTGACCCTGCATGCCCGGTTCAGTCTCTGTCTCTGGAGATCCTAATTCCTTAATCCTGGATACCCACTTCTGACCCCGGAGCCCTAACCCCTGACCCTGCATCCTGTGCGGCTACATCTATGACCTTGGCCTCACCATATGGCTCTTTCAGACCTCGCTATGAGTCCTTTCCCCAGCCAGGCCCCGGGGCCAGCCCCACTCACGTCTTCGGGAGTTTCGTCTTCTTCAGGTTGTCCTCGGCTTTCTCATCTGCCATGCCCACATGGCAGCCTAGGGCCAGCAGTGTCCTGAGCGGGGGTAGCAGGACAAGGTCACAGCCCACAGAACTCTCTGCTCCCACCACCTCTGTCCCCACCACCTCCACCCCCACCACCTCCGCCCCCACCGCCTCTGCCCTCACCACCTCCACCCCCACCACCTCTGCCCTCACCACCTCTGCCCTCACCGCCTCTGCCCCCACCGCCTCTGCCCCCACCGCCTCTGCCCTCACCGCCTCTGCCCCCACCACCTCCGTCCCCACCACTTCTGCCCTCACCACCTCTGCCCTCACCACCTCTGTCCCCACCACCTCTGTCCCCACCACCTCTGTCCACACCACCTCTGTCCCCACCACCTCTGCCCCCACCACCTCTGTCCCCACCACCTCTGCCCCTGGGTCTCTCTCTGGTTGCTGTGGCGTCTGTGCTTCTCCGCCTCTCTGGGTTTCGTTGACCTCTGTCATCCTACATTTTTTCTACACTTCTTTGGTTATGGTCGGTTCTTCCTGGCTTCTTTCTTTGTCCCTTTCCATGTTTATCTGGCCTTTGCTATGGCTCCCCCTGCCGCCCACTTCACAGAGTGTGAGAGTGAGTGTCTCGCTGTGTCACCTGGGCCACTCTCAAAGTCTCTGACTCAGGCCGTCCTCACAGTCCCGCCTCTCAAGTGTCTGGGATGATGGAGGCACACACACCATATCACCACCACACACACACACACACACACACACACACACACACACACACCACCACACCTGCTTTTCTCTCTCACACACACATCACTACACCTGCTTTTTTCTTGGGTGCTGTTTCTCATTTCCTTTGCTGTGATAAAATATTCCGTCTGTCTCACAGCTCCCATCTGCCTCGGGTACCACATGTGTGTGTGCATGTGTGTGTGTGCATATGTAGAAGCCACAATGCCAGATGTTTTTCTCACCTATTTCTGCCTTATTTTGTGAGGCAAGATCTCTCACTCAATCTAGAGTTCACCAAATGAGTACATGGGCTGGTGGTCAAGCTCCTCCCCAGTGCTGGTAGCACAGGTGCGTGCCACCACAGGTGGCTTTTTATATGGGCTCTGGAGATCTAAACTCAGCTCCTCCAGCTTATGCAGCAAGCTCTCTAGTCACTGAGCTACCTTCCAGCCCCTGTGTATGCTAAAAGAGGATTCTAGCATTGACCCACACCCCAACTGCTCACTGGAGGATTCTAGGCAGGGGCTCTACCACTGAGCCACACCCCAGCCCCTCACTGGGGGATTCTAGGCAGGGGCTCTACCACTGAGCCACACTCCAGCCCCTCACTGGGGGATTCTAGGCAGGGGCTTTACCACTGAGCCACGCCCCAGCCCCTCACTAGGGGATTCTAGGCAGGGGCTCTACCACTGAGCCACACCCCAGCCCCTAACTGGGGGATTCCAGGCAGGGGCTCTACCACTGACCCACGCCCCAGCCCCTCACTGGGGGATTCTAGGCAGGGGCTCTACCACTGAGCCACGCCCCAGCCCCTCACTGGGGGATTCTAGGCAGGGGCTCTACCACTGAGCCACACCCCAGCCCCTCACTGGGGGATTCTAGGCAGGGGCTCTACCACTGAGCCACACCCCAGCCCCTCACTGGGGGATTCTAGGCAAGGGCCTCTACCACTGAGCCACACCCCAGCCCCTCACTGGGGGATTCTAGGCAGGGGCTCTACCACAGAGCCACATCCCAGCCCCTCACTGGGGGATTCCAGGCAGGGGCTCTACCACTGAGCCACACCCCAGCCCCTCACTGGGGGATTCTAGGCAGGGGCTCTACCACTGAGCCACACCCTAGCCCCTCTGGCTTCTTTTCTCCCAGTCTCTGCCCTTTGCCTCCCCCTGACCATCAGTCACCCCCACTCCCTGCTCCCCTGAGCCCTCTCTCACTTGAGTGTCTCCCCTGACATCTGCAAGTTGTAATTCCGCTCAGGCTCTGGCAAACTGTGGAAATCCACAAGACATGGGTGCAGCCTCTTGTTGTCATCCCGAACCTAGAGAAACACTGGCGTCAACGTTTGGGCTCCCCTTCACAAACACCCCGCTCTTACACGGTGACCCACTGATCATCCCTCTCAGGGTCTAGGCTCACCGGACCGTAGGTCCATCCCTGCTCAATGCGAGTCAGCGCCCAGAGTTCATGAATGTTCTCCGCCAGTTTCTCCCGGATCCGCTCCAGGTGGGGAGGCAAGACGATCTGGGGGTACAGGGACATTTGTGAGATCTGCGGGATCCTATTGCACCCCCACTGTGACCTTGATACCGCAAAGCCTTATCCCCTGCCTTAACTAGAAAGATAATGTCAGCCAGGCGGTGATGGCGCATGCCTTT